>NC_047073.1:13004443-13175854 GCF_902459465.1 Asterias rubens | reverse complement strand
CTGCATAGCCCCAGACACGATTGCATATGCAAAAGTGTCCGGAGCGGACAGTATTGCATTGCGGACACAATTGCATCTGATACCGGCCTCAAAAATCAAGATAAATAAGACTTGTTTAGTTTAACTGTGTATAATTATTATACTATCACGCAGCGTTGATTGTCACTTCTGGTTGTTCTCCCCCACCTCTCAACAATCCTCGTAGTAAAACAGACCAATTTGGAGACGTTTTACACTTTTTTTAGGGGTATGTTAAAAGAGCCAATATTTTTTTTAAATCCTCACTCGCCCAACGTCTTTGTACTTCAATTGCAAGTAGGGGTAGGGCTTTGTCGAAAATGAGTGATCGTCAAAGTAGGAGTGTCGGTACACATAGCAGGAGGCATCATGCATTACATAGCCTAAACTAATGGTAAAAATAATGCACACTCGACTCACTATGATACACACTTACCTTGTATGCAATTTTCCAGGCCTCTACACGCTATCCATTTATGTAGGCCCTGTTGTTTTAGAAGTCCGACTTTGGCTCGAGGGCGACACATGGGGTCAAAATCATCTAAAATGTTGATTAGACATACCACTTGACAGTTTTATCCTGCGCATGCACCGCCCGAGTTTGCTGGAGAAAGGTCTAACGATTAGTTTTCGTGGTTCAAACGAATCGTGGTTCAATAAAGTAAAAAGGCTCATAATTAATAAACAATTGGTGTCCCTTTCGTATAATATTATTTGGTCGGAATTAATAGTCCCAAGTGAACAATAAACGCCTCTCGTTAACGGCTAAATGTAATTTTTCGGGCAAATTGGTTTTTAGAAGATGAAAATGAACACAATAGATTTTCAAGGCTTTCATCATGGCTCAATGCTCATACTGATTAATTGCTAAGGCGTTAGTTTTTCGACAATGATATCATCATGATAGCTAAATTATTTCATCATCATTAGCGTCGAAATGTTTAAAAGTCAACTGTGAAAGGGAAAAAAAACGGACTTGGTAAACAAGCATTGGAGAGCTGTTGATAGTATTAAACATTGTGAGAAACGGCTCCCTCTGTAGTAGCATAGCTTTTGAGAAAGAGGTATTTTCTCACCAAAATGATACTAGACTTCTAGCCAGAAATCCTTTATTCCTATCTGGAAGCACAGACAAATTCGTCCAACAAGGGTGTTTTTTTCTCCCGTCATTTTCTTGCAACTTCGATGATCAATTTAGTTCAAATTTTCACAGGCTTGTTATTTTATGCTTTAATATGTACGGTTTGATGCTCGGAGTGGGGGGGGGGGGGGGGGGCAAAGTGGACTGGCACACCCCCTGCCCCCCCCCCCCTCCTCCCGAAATGTACTTGTTGTGGGTATGGTTTTACCCCCTCTATTTTCTCTTCATTGTGTGGTTGGAATCTCAGGTTTATTCTTATAGGATTTTAGAGAGGTTATGGGGCACCTTTAAGCAGAAGTATTTGAACATGTGTATGGGGCGGGTATACCCTGACCACACCGACCCTCCCCCTCCCATCACCATATCGGGCTTGGTATTGTTTGGATGTGACTATAATCACAGGCCATTCTCGAAACCACATCTGATAGTTAGTGTTGATGAACGAAAATAATACTAGATTGCCAATGTGGTTTATTATGATATCTAGATATAAGTAGATTAGATTTTAACCATTTATTAGTTAGTGATTACAAATCACAGGAATTTCAAATTTTGCAATTTATGTACATGGATGATCATGTACAATAATTATAAAGAAGGTCTACTGAACAAAGATATTACCGAAGTACTCAAATAATCATGTGAGACACAATTGAATAGAGGCAAATAATGGAGGCCGATTCTCAAAGTCTTGCACCGAAATGATTTTCATACAACAATAAGTGGACATCTTACCAGATCTTAAGTTATAATAATATGAACGAAATAGGACTAGCAAAACAAAGCAAACCTTCTAAACCTTATAAGCTAGGACGGAACAAAACGTTTAGTCTCATACATTATTCATGTTTATTACAAATTAACTCTGATTATTTACAAATAATAACAAGACGTATATTATTCACATACAAATTTATACAAATATTTCACATACAAATTAACAGCAATGTCGTTAAACAATGTTTACAGATAATTTTTATTATGTGAGCTACTTTAATGCCCTAAAAAATTCAAGCACACGGCATTGTGAGGAATAATGATAACAGCCTCTGAGCACACAATACTAAAAAATTGTACCAACAACCCCTCAAAAGCCAAAAACTTCAAAACTGTTTGTATTTATTGGCTGTTTTTACTTAAATCAGTAGCAATCCGCTTTAAAGTTGCCGTTTTTAAATTTGTGACAGACACAAAGGTTTTATTTCAAAGTGTGTGGAAAAATTGGGCCAAAAATAGCCTATTTTCCTTCGATTCATTAATATTTGATAAAGTCATCGTTACGTGTGATATCAACTTTGAACGAGTGAATAAATTGCCCCTAAACAAGCACTATGCATGTTGTGGGTGGACTATCGAATGAACTGTTTTCTTTGTGTATGATTTATTTTGGCGAGAGATTTCGGTGCCACGTGCTTGCGTATACCAGTTTGTTGAATGCAAACAATGTATCAATGTATAAGGGTAGCTGGTTCACACATGAAAGTAATACATTGCTAAAAGCTTAAAACCGACCCCAACCAAAGTATATGTTAATTTTTTAAGCTCTTCAAATGTAGTCTGGTTCTTGAAAAATGTAAAGGTTAATTGTGTGTAAGATACAAGGTGCTACACAAAAAATGAACAGTGTAAGGAACATAATTTGTAGACAATTTTTTTTTTTTTGTGTTTTGAAAAGTTTTTTATTTGTTGATTTAAAGAAATATATTTGTATTAACAGGAATAATAGTGAGGGGATAAAGCAACCTGGCACCATTGCATCAAAGCTGCTTTTACTTTTCCGTCCAAGGACGAAGTATGATGATGATAAATAGTGTAATGACCCCGACTTCCCTGCATGATCTTTGTTGGTGGCTGGCCGTTGTTAGTAGACGGAGCCGAAGGATCATAATGGACAAACTATTATTGTTTTACATTTGACGCTTTTTAATGGTAACATTTCAGATGTATAATAACTTTGCATGAGTTGGAGATTACTATTTGTTTTTATCCATACACTGATTAATGTGTGTTTAGCACTATATACATGTACATTCTATTAACTAGTAACATTGCAATAGGAGATATTTTCAAATGTTGTGAAAAGATTTTACAAAGAGAGGTATTGAGCCTAAATAACTGCAAAATATTTCAAACCACGATATCTGTGTTTGAAATTTGTGTCCTATATTGCCATGATATAATATCATTAAGTTAAAGTAACAAAGAACACCTTTTGGGACAAGATTAGGAAAAAACTTAATTGTGTAAATTTATGGGAAAAAATAATAAACATTCTAACATTATCAGGCTTTGAATTTTGTTCTTGAAGAGGCTTCTTCTGTGACTTTGCAGAGGGCACATCAGCAAAAGCCCAGGGCCAAAATTCATAGAGCTGCTAAGCACAAAATGCATAAAATAACAAGTCTGTGAAAATTTGCAAGAGAATAATGTTGCGAGAGAAGAGAGTAATGAAAGAAAAAACACCCCTCTAAAATTCCTTTGGGTGGAACAAAGAAAAATAACTTCAGCTTGATTTGAACCATCGACCTCCAGATTAATGGCAGGCGAGGTCGTTAGTTCAAATTTGTCTTTGTTCAACCCCCAAATTATTTTTAAAATTACCCAGTCAGTGTCCCCGTTTGTTTTTATTTGATGTCTGAAATAGAAAGTTGCATTCCCTTAAAGGTGACCCCTGGCTGCTGTTGTCAAGGTTGTATCGTAAACTTATTGTGTGATCACAGGGTATACGGCATTTAACAGTTTCATGGTTTCTGAGTGGCACCCCCATTGATTGATAAAAAATAAGCATTACAAACATGACAAAATAAGCATTACAAATTTACGTGTAAATCTAACCTTTAGAGTCAAATCAGCCAAAAAATCTGACTTGGTAAAGAACTAAATATCTTTAAAAGCCTTAAATTCATCATAAAAATAAGCTTGTGTATTTATTTGAAATACATATATTAACTGCATGAATAATATCGGCACATGTGGGTATAAATTTGCTTCTTCCAAAAAACAAGTATGTGAAAATACTTTGGGTTTAAGCACCATAAACTTTTAAATATATATTCAACAATAATGTTTAAGACCAGCTTTGATGTACTTTGATACCTGCTTTATGAAGTTGGACTTGCTACCCTGGCAATGTTCTGCATTTCATCATGGGTAACGTAGCCACCATCGGGGTCCTGTCTCTCACCCTTTGCATCACCCTGTTTGCCACTCTGTTGATCAACATGGGTTGCATCAACCTCTTCCCCGCCTGTCAGCTCAAGATCAAGCCCATGAGTCAAGTCACCCCCGTTTAAGCTGAAATCACCATTGGTGACATTTAGGGGTTGACTAAGAGGAGAAAGGAAAGGGATCTGATTGGGGAGGACACTAGTCGGATGGGTTGAGTTAGCAACGACCCGGTCATCAGTGGGTCGGTTCTGGGTTGTATTGTCATTTCCTTGGATCATAAATTCGCTAGCGTCATTGGTGTCATCATCTGATTGTTCGCCGTCGCTGCTTCCTTCACAGTTGTTGTTACTATTCGTGGAGGTCTCGTCAGGGGCGTTCGACGCTGGACCGGGCGACGATACAATATCAAACACCTGTTCTGGGGTGACGTAATCGTTAGGACTCGGGGCATGTTGAGGGTGGTTGTTTGCGACGGGGATCGCTTCTGCTTGTGGCGTGGGAAAGCTATTAAGTTGCTCTTGATCAACATAGTCAGAATGAAGATTAGGTGTAGCAGTCAAAGCATTTCTATTGTCAGTCCGTGGGTTTTGAATTTCAGGTATCATTCCTTGGGTCACATACCCATTCCCTTCGGTCATCACTCCTTGGGTCACATACCCATTCCCTTCGGGTATCATTCCTTGGGTCACATACCCATTCCCTTCGGGTATCATTCCTTGGGTCACATACCCATTCCCTTCGGGTATCATTCCTTGGGTCACCAGCCCATTCCCTTCGGGTATCACTCCTTGGGTCACATACCCATTCTCTTCGGGTATCATTCCTTGGGTCACAAGCCCATTCCCTTCGGGTATCATTCCTTGGGTAACATACCCATTCCCTTCGGGTATCCTTCCTTCGGGTATCATTCCTTGGGTCACATACCCGTCCCCTTCGGGTATCCTTCCTTGGACCACATGATCCCCTTCGGGTATCATTCCTTGGGTTACATACCCGTCCCCTTCGGGTATCCTTCCTTGGGCCACATGATCCCCTTCGGGTATCCTTCCTTGGGTCACATACCCATCCCCTTCGGGTATCAGTCCTTGGGTCACATACCCGTCCCCGTCTTGCTCCGTCTCAGCATCTTCCTGGTCAAGACTTTCCGAATCGCTTTGGACAGTTACATAACGTAAGGGGACATCGTCGTTCGGCGATGCCGTTCTCATAGAACTAGGTATAAGTAAAGCATCGAGGCCAGTGGTAGTGTCTCTGGGCGACAGTGCCATTAATGGTGAAGCAGTGTGGTTCAAGTTGGGACTGATCTGTAGCAAATCTGGTCGAGGAATATTTTGCAGAATATCATCATTTAAGATAAACGGGGAATCCTCAAAATCACTGTCCTCATTCTCGGCTTGATGCTGATCTGATGGGTTAATTCCCATCCTCAGATACTCATCATGAGGTCCTAAGCCTCCCGTCGCCTGATTTTGAAATCGATGATTGAGCGGAGACGGGTGATTTGCTCTGTCCCGCAGTCCAACCTGGCTGTAGGATTCTGTTGGATTCGTTCCCAGTACATAAGGGGCATCTAAATCATCTTGAGAAGCTGACCGTGCGGCAAAGCCTTGCTGGGTGTAGTTGGCTACGCTACCATCACTGGTGTATGCAGCATTGTCTTCACTGACCGGGGCGCTTTCTTTTGGATGTCTCTTCCCACCAAACTTGGTAGGTGTACCCCTCTGCTTACCCCCTGCCCCGTGAGTAGGTAGTAAAGCAGCCATTCGTGTGTATGCATCCATTGAAGCGCCTTCTTCACAACCGTCATCCTCGGGGCGTGGGTGCAGCTCCTGAAAGCCATGAAAGCCTCCTCCTGTAGCACCTTTTGGGTCTTCCTTTTCCACTGGTGACAACCCATCTTTGGTCATTGTTTGGTAGGCCATGTCATCATTCCTGACAGGCAAGTAGCTTCCACCGCTACCTACAGAGACAGGGCTACTTGCCAGACCACCACCGCCGTACTCATCAAAACAAAACTCTTCGCTCCTTGACCGCTTGTCCCTGAATCCTGGCAGTAGAGGCTGACTTTCAAAGGTGTGCATTTTGATTGTATCTCCGGACACTTGGATCTTTCTTGGTTTGTCGCCGATGTCAAATCCGTTGGTCATCACTCCGTCCTCCGGAACCAAATTGACGAACAATCGATGTGGAATCAAGTCATCAAAGATTTCTGTTTCTCTGTTTGTTGTGTTTGCGGAGTACAAATTGTCAGTCTGTGGAAGGGAAAAACAAACAAAATTTTTTTTTTTAAAAGGACAGATGACTTTTGTCTCTTTAGATGACCACATCATACATTAAAGGGAAGGTACACGTTTGGTAATTACTCAAATCAAATATTAACTTGAAAACTGACTTGGTTACGAGCATTGGAGAGCTGTTGATAGTATAAAAACATTGTGGGAAACGACTCCCTCTGAAGTAACGTAGTTTTTGAGAAAGAGGTAATTTCTCACTAAAATAATAAAAGACTAGCTAGAAGTCTTATTCTTATATGAAAGCACACAAATTCGTCCAACAAGGGTGTTTTTCTTTTATCATTTTCTTGCAACTTCGATTACCAATTGAGCCCAAATTTTCACAGGCTTGTTATTTTTTGCTATGTGATGAGGTACACCAAGTGAGAACACTGGTCTTTGACAATTACCTAAGTTGTCTTCCCTTTAAGATTTGATCTGCATATAGCTATCATGCAAAGAAAACATTGAAGCCCCTAAAAGCAATAGAAAGATAAAACAATCATCAAATTCAAACCAACTTTTTGTTTTTAGCTCACAACATGAAGCTTCACTTGATCCACAAACCAAGAACCAAGCCTTTTTAAATATTTATCAATCAAACAGAAATACTTACAGTTAGTTGTGAGCGAATTTGAATGTCTGGAAACCTAGTCATGGACTTCTTAATCCTTTGGTATATGCAAACCAATGAGATGATCAAGCCGATAGTTAAGCCACAAGCAATGAGGACTGGAATCAAGCCGACTGGAGCCGCTGCAATGAATGAAAAAAGAAAAGAAAAAAGGTTACTGGTTTGTCGATTTTTGTCGACTAGAACTCAATCAGAACATGTGTGTCAGAACCTGACTTGAACCACTTTGCTGATCGTAACACCAGAGGTCAAGTCCGGTGAGCTAGCACTATAAAGCCTCAACACGGAATAAAATGTAAAAACGTGACTCGAACCCACACTCTGCTGATCAGAAACACCAGCACTTGAATTCGGTGAGCCAACACTATAAAGCCTACAAGAAAGAAAGCGTAAAACTGGGACTTGAACCTACACTCTGCTGATCAGAAACATCAGAGCTTTAGTCCGATGAACTAGCAATTGAAAGCCCAAACATAGAATAAAGTGTATTACAGGGACTTGAACCCACACTCTGCTGATCAGAAACACCAGAGCTTGAATTTGGTGAGCTAATACTATAAAGCCTACATGAAAGAAAGCATAAACCTGGAACTCAACCCCCACACTCTGCTGATCAGAAACACCAGAGCTTTAGTCCGGTGAGCTAAGCCCAATCATGGAAGAAACAAAGAGTAGAACCCAAGAATTATAAGACTCACCTGGCAATGGATCAATGCTACAGTCTTCTTGTGGGGATGCTCCCATTGAGTTGACAGTCTGTATGCTGAGTTTATAATGTGCCGAAGGATCAAGATCTGTAGAGAAATCACGTCAAAATACAGAATCAGATCAAGTGGGATCAAGGTTGGCAAGTGGGATCAAGGTTGGTAATTGGGATCAAGGTTGGCAATTGGGATCAAGGTTGGCAATTGGGATCAAGGTTGGCAATTGGGATATAGGTTGGAAATGGGATCAAGGTTTGCAATTGGGAAGAAGGCTGGCAATTGGGATCAAGGTTTGCAAAACTATATGGGTTTTACTAAACATGCAATGGCATGGTGAGGTATGAATATATGTTTGGTTTGCGGTAACACCATGTGAGTTTCTACTTGCCAGGTAGAGATTGTTCTTTGGAGAACTGTCTTGCTATATATTCTACAACTGAGGAGAAGATTTATAGGGAGACTTCTCAGTTCTGAAAAAACTGTCCTGCTTTTTAACTACTACCTGGGCGAAAGGTATAAAATCGGCTGGGACTACTACTTTAGCCTATAGGATCGTTATTAACTGCACTACCGCGTAGTGAATTCTTAATTGGTCTCAACGTTTCGACAAGCTTGTTCCAGTCATCGTCAGGAGACATGAGACTTTCCATTGTGGACGAAATTGCTCCCTGAGTGTTAATCAGTGCTTTTTTCAATACTCAAGAATTCACAAGTCATTCAGACGAACTTACCAGGAATTATGTGCGATGTCTTGTTCGGTTCCACTGAGTACTGCTTACTTTTATTAGCTTGTTTGACAATGATATTAAAACCAAGTATTTCTCCGTTGGATTTGAACGTATCATTCTGGAGCTAGAGAAAAAAAAAAGCCATGAACAAATACACTTCAATAAGCTGAAGTTTGGGTTTAGAAATTAAATCGTTACATTCTCATCTGTTGATGCTAAGTTAAGGATCGATACACGTCTTATGTTTATAAATCTTAAACAGCTCTTTGTGAAGATGTGCCCAGGGCCCAAATTCATGGTTCTGCTTACTGCGCAATTCTGTGCTTACAGACAATAGAATTATATGTGCATCACAGGGCACCGTAAGCACAGAATTTTTCAGTAAGCCAAGTCATCAAGACGTCAGAAAACCTCATAATCTGCTCACAGTCAGAAATAGGGACATGGGGCCAGACCTTTGTCTAAGCACCCACACCTCAAGTCTATGAGTGTGTGCACAAATAAACAAATGGGCATGTAACAAAATAATTCAATGGATTCAGGCATTTGTAAGATCCAGAAAATGAAGATCAGTCATAAGTTACTATAGAGGACAGCTTCATTATTAAACTCATATCTTTTTTTTAGGTGAGTATTATATTAGTACCAAGATTTTCAGAATCGGGGACTTCCTCTATTTTTTTTACCTTGGGATTATTATTATTATTATTATCTATTCAGCCATTTCATAAAGAACAATAACAATGCATGTAATTGTAAATAAGATTATAGTAAAAGGAAAAACAAAATTAAAAAATATGTTGAACAGAACTACATAAAGGCATACATGATAAATAATGGCAACTAAAGCACTGGTCCTGAATGATGATGACTGACATAAGGTTTGGATACAACAAGAAACATGTGAAGAATAGATGAGAGAGTACATAGGGTAGATTGGGAGAGGACAAGAAAAAATGGTGGGGAGGGAAGAGCAGGGGAAGTAGGGACAGAGACAACCCATTTCAAGCTGGCCAGGATTAACAAAAGAGTACTTAAACGTTGCATATTAATCTGCACTGGATAGACAGAAGTGGAACTCCATCATAACCAGGGTCACAAAGGGTCAGCCATGACTCACAGGACGACGACGACGACTTAAACCCTGTGACCCTAAAGTCTGTCTCCAAAGTAGGGACGGTCCCTATAAATAGTGACAGTTGGAAGTTAAGAAACCTGCAGAGGTGCAATAAAACACCACCACACTATCGTGCAGATTTCAGTTTGACGAGCACAACGTACCTCCCATGTTAGAGTGACCACCCTCGTTTCTCCATCACTGCTGGGGTCTGCCTTGCAGTGGAAATCACTTGGCGGGACCTTCGGGGCTAGAGGTGGAAACCAGAAGAAAATAACATTTATTGTACTGTGAATGTCTGATGACCATAGACTGAGCAAGTCTCGCGCGCACCGGCGTGAGAAAACACGACAAACGAACAACTTTGTTTTACGAAATCGAATCTTTGCTTTAATTTATTCTTAATGCCGTATCTGAAAAAAAAAAAAAAAAAACTGATTACAGCTTGTTTAAGTTAGTTTTAGCTTTTAAAACAAATGTTCAATTAATCGGTTACAGTTTATGTAATAGACAAAATCAAAATTCTGGGACAAGGATGTTTATTTGATCTTAAATTTTTTGAAAACCCCTTTAGTAAATCTATGCTTGAATGTGAAACTTTGAAAGCTGGTTTGAACGCGGATGCACGATGGTTGCAAGAGCGTTAGACTATGCGTGACACAGTCTAAAGAGGAAGCCGATGCTTGGATGACCAAAACAAGCGTCTGCGTAAGTTTCGTGATCGGAGATGGGCAGAAATTCTTAATTTTTGTCATGGAAACTGACCTGAGGTCAAGTTCAAACATCGGTTTTTCTTTGTTATTTTGTTTATTTTTTCCCCCTTTTATATATGTTGTTCAAATATGCGCGAGACTTGCACAGTCTATTGCCAGTCTAAAGGGGGAAGTGAGTCCCCTTCAATCTACAAAGTGGTAACTTAAATAATAATAATAATAATAATAATAATAATAATAATAATAATAATAATAATAATAATAATAATAATAATAATAATGACTGCAGCAAGAACTCTACGAAGTTTTGACAGGGCTTTCCTTCCTGCAGCTGTGACGATTTGGAACAGCCTACCATCATTGGTTATTTCAGACATTACTACCCAGGGCATGCAGTCATTCAAATGTAGAGTTAATAAATACCTTGAGTAAATGCCCTTTTTTTTTTAAGGCAATTGTGATTATGAATTTCTCTTTTGGAGGTTAACGCACAGTTAGCGTTTTATCAGTTTTTTAGGGGAATCAATGTCATGCCAAATGTGTTTAAATCGGTTTTTCACTATTTTTTCGTGACCCAGATGGCCGATCAATCTCAAACTTCTACAGGTTTGTCAATGATGGTGGATTACATAAAGTGCTTGTTAACACTGCCAGCAACTGTTTTGTAAGCACAAAAAAAAAAATTCTGTAATGTTGCTTTATTTGTTTACCTATTTCTGATGTGCGATTTTTGGCTTCCTCTGAATATTGACTCTGATATTTATCCCCGTACCTGGTGAATGCTTTCATTCTCACATAATACAGACCATATGGTTCTGTCAGAGCCACAAGAGAGTATGTTCCATATAGTCCCGATGAAACTTTTACTTCCTGTACAATAAAAATTAACCAAATCAAAACACGGTTCGCTGGGATGTTCAACAAATTGGGTGGTAGGGGAATCTACAAGACCAAAGGGATTGTTGCTCAAAATGTTTACTGGCCTACAATGTAGAATTGTTTTAAAGGCAGTGGACACTATTGGTAATTACTTAAAATAATTATTAGCATAAAATCTTTCTTGGTGAGGAGTGATGGGGAGAGGTTGATGGTATAAAACATTGTGAGAAACGGCTCCCTCTGAAGTGCCTTAGTTTCCGAGAAAGAAGTAGTTTTCCACGAATTTGATTTTGAGACCTCAGATTTAGAACTTGAGGTCTCAAAATCAACCATCTAAACGCTCACAACTTCGTGTGACAAGGGTGTTTTTTCTTTCATTATTAACTCGCAAGTTCGATGACTGATTGAGCTCAAATTTTCACAGGTTTGTTATTTTATGCATATGTTGATATACACCAACTGTGAAGGCTAGTCTTTGACATTTACCAATGGGGTCCACTGCCTTTAAACAAGACTTGTTCACAGTTTTAAACAAACTTGAACAGTTTAACATGTGTAATATATCAACACTAGAGGGCACTATACCCACAACCCTTGTTACCAAGCAATGAGTTACTCTGATGAATAAACGTGTATCTTACGCTGCCACCAAGAAATGAGTGGATAACTTTACAGAGTATAACTTCCAGATACACAGAGTAACCCATGGCTTGAGAAGAGTTGTGGGAACAGCGCCCTCTAGTGTTGATATATTACAACATGCATACTGTTTTTATTCGAACAAGCACTAAAGACACACGGTGTACATGTAAGAGAAGATTTACCCAAATTGTCTTCATGGGCACACATATTTCATTACTCTATCGAATAGACCCATTGCATGTGACGTCACACGCTCTCAATGCGCCCTCACTGGGGTCAAGGGAGGCAAATGATTGCAGTTCTTTGTGCAAGAAAACGTGAGCATGAGCTCAGCGTCAGTGTTGCGTTTTGCGTTATGCAATGGGTCTATTGAAAGGTGTTTATCATCAAACTGAAAATCAACATATATTAAGACATTGTTTGAGATAATATCAAAGTCATACATAGCGCATGTACAGTAGGCCTATCTACCAAACAAGGTACTCAAGGCGCTTAGTAGTGACATTAGCACAGAAAGATGGGTTATTGAAACTATGAGTTCTGAGACCCAATTATGTAGCACCTTATAAGGGTGAACAAGGTGCTACTGATAGCAGCCACAGCCAGGAACACCATTTTCTCGTTTTGATAAGTGCACTGGGTACTTTGACATGCATTACACAACACATGGGACCAACGGCTTTACGTCCCATCCGCAGGACGAAGCAATGGTCAAGTATCTTGCTTAAGGACACTTGTAAGTATCACGGCTGGGGGATTCGAACCCACACTCTGCTGATCAGAAACACTAGAGTTTGAATTCGGTGCTCTTAACCGCTGTGATATACTACACTGTTAGGTTCTACATGTATTATTCAATTGAAAAACACCTGTAAGACAGCTGCCCTTGACCAGTCATGAGTCTACTGACCAGTCATGAGTCTACTGGCCTCGGGTCTGTGGTCCAGTGTAAAAATAAAGCCCTGCTGTTCCAGAATGAAATGAAATCACTTACCTCTACGTCTTTCCATGTTTGGTTTTTACCTTCCCATTTGTACTGGATTTTGTACCTCAATTTTGTTGCAAAATAGTGGCCTGTGGAATCTCCTGGTGGGATATGCCACGTTATTTCAAGCACAGATTGGCTCTTATTCCTTATCCTGACATCGTAAGGTGGACCAAGTACAGCTGTGTGCAGGAAAAAATAGGCAGCATTACATAACAGGGGTCGGAGGTCAGAGTCTATGTTGACAAAGGTCAGGAGTTAGGATTTTTTTATGAAACAATATCAACACAATGGTCTTTCCGGGACACTGTAACAAATGCTTTTTTTTTTTTTCGATCTTGTGAGAAATAATGGCGAAAAATAGATAATTTCTGACCAGCCACCACGAAAATTTGATTTTTCAGTCAAACCTCAGAGATCTGAGACACCATTCATTCATTCATATGAAGTGTTTCTTAGAATAGATTCAAATGTTGTTCAGTGGAAAAATATCCAAATCATATAACTAAATGATGTACTTCGAAGGGAATCCTTTCTGAAACTAGTTCATTTGATGAACAGCTGTCAGTGCGTCTCAACCAGTATGTTTTCACAGTCATGAACGTTTTGTTCACCAATCTATGACCCTAACTTCAATACAAATTCTACACACAGAGCTAAACAATAACTTCCAAGCTGGCAGAAAAATGTTGACTGGTGATTTAAAGGCACTGGGCACTATTGGTAATTACTCAAAATAATTATTAGCATAAATCCGTTGATAGTATAAAATATTGTGAGAAACGGCTCCCTCTGAAGTAACATGGTTTTTGAGAGAGGGGTACAATGCATTTTATAATGCATCTGAAAGCACACAAATTTGAGCAACAATCAGTGTTTTTTCTTTCATTATTCTCATTGCAACTTTGATACAATTGAGTCAAAATTTTCCCAGATATGTTATTTTATGCATATATGCTGGATACACTACTGGTCTTTGACAATTACCAACGGCCTTTAAAGGGTATATGTAACTTTTGTAGGACAAAAAACACAATGTCCACAGATTTACACTAAACTTACACAGTTTGAAGATAATGATAGTAGAAAGCTTCCCTGAAAATATTACGTGCTGAGGTGTTGTAGTTTTTGGGAAATGAGTAAAACAACGTCATGAAAATTATTTCAATCATTTACAAACGTATTTTCATGTCATTGTTTTACTCATTTCTCAAAAACTACAGCACCTCAGTAAGTAATATTTGAAGGGAAGCTTTCCACTATCATTATCTTCAAACCCTGTAAGTTTAATGTAAATCTATGAACATTTTGAAAAGGTACCCAAATCCTTTAAAGGGAAGGTACATGTTTGGTAATTTTCAAAGACCAGTCTTCTCACTTGGTGTATCCCATCATAAGCAAAAAATAACCAACCTGTGAAAATTTGGGCTCAATCGGTCATCGAAGTTGCGAGAAAATGATGAAAGAAAAAACACCCTTGTTGGACGAATTAGTGTGCTTTCAGATAGGAATAAAAGACTTCTAGCCACATTAGTTTATACAATCAACAGCTCTCCAATGGTCGTTACCAAGTCAGTTTCTAAGTTAATATTTGTTTTGAGTAATAACCAAACGTGTAACTTCCCTTTAAATGAAGAAATCCAAGAGTGTTTAATTGTGCGCAACAATACTTACTTCCCGTTTTAGGACCAAACCTCAAGCTGTCTGAGGCGACAGAGCCATAGGAGTTTGTAGTGTTGACTTGATAATAATACAAGCTGGATCTTTCTGGATCATGAGTGCAGCATATGGTTCCTTCACAACGACTGGTTTCATTCCCGGTCTTCCATTTGTGGCCCTCACTATCAAACAATAACAAGTTAAACTAATTACAGATATTTATTTATTTATTTCTGAATTTATTTATTATAATCAGGGGTGAGAGTCATTGCTTTACAAAAAAGTCTGAAACTTGGATACAAATTCAAAGGTAGGTTGAAATGATGCCATTTCTACTGTTTGGTAACCCCTGGGGTTATAGACTTCTAGAAGCTTTTGGAAACAGTATCCAAAGCACCAGAGAAGTAGAACCAATGAGCAGGATTTCTTTATGTGTGGAAAAAAATAGTGTATGATTTTCTTCACCAGGCCGACATAAAAAGTCTGAATTCAGCCAAAAGTCTGAATAATCTCATCCCTGAATAACACATCCCTGAATAACAGCACATTTAGCACCTGGATGGATGGGAAACGAGAAGAAATGCCCAGTTTTAAATATGGGAGGAAAACCCAAAGTAGGAGCACCCACATAGGGGTAATCATGTAGGAGCTGAAAACCCAATCCACATGTAAGGCACCGATCTGAGGTGGGACTCACACCAAAATCCACAAAGATGAAAGGAAGGGAAAGAAAACTCAGAGCCAAGAGCCAACCTGATTCCCCCTAATGCAATACTAAATGATTCAGTCATAAAAATTGCCCAAATTACTCGGGTGGGATTCGAACCCATGACCTTTGCACTTCTAGACCACTGTTATACATACCTGTTCCTGTACCTATGTTGTAAAAGCTCAGTGGCATTTACGTTGTCTCCGCTCACCCAACAGCAGTAGGGGTTCCGGAAATTATTGGACGTGCAGGTTAGGTTGGTTGCTCTAACTGGAACTGTAAAATAAAACGAAAAGTAATCAATTAAATTCAAGTCAACATTTTACATCACACTATTCTTCCCTCTTCTGGTCACTCATAGGCCCAAGGGGGAATCGACGCACACTAGTCACCGAATTATGCCAGTCAATATGTGTTTTATAACACACCTCGGTCTTAAAAGTGAAAGAAAAAAAACAACTTGGAAAAGAAAGGAAGTTTTTTAGTTGCAGTTCACTGTTCACGTCAAGAGAGGGCACTGTAACTGGTCACTCGCCGGGCACTATTCCACAAAACCAACACACACGATAACTAGACTATATTAGTTCACCCGATGTGACCGTGTTTCAGACAACCAGAATACAGAACAAGCAAGAGGTATGTTATAAGATTTATTATTTTATTCTTTTAGTACTGTGAAATGATGTAACTTTTTTTTATCTGCATTAAACTAAAATATAAATTCTCTTTTGATTTTGAGGGACTGGTTAAGCCTGAAATTGACTTACGTAAATGTTGACTGTTACTGCTGTTGCCTGCAAAGCTTGCTCCAATGTTATGAAGAACGAACACAGCAAGGAAGTACACCCAACTAAAGGCAATTCCTCTCTCACGACAAACCATCTTGTATTTTTCCTACATCAAATTTCTGCAAACGAAACAAAAAACTAAATAATAATAATAATAATAATAATACGGTACATTTGTTTGGCCCATAATATAGTAGTTGCGATAACGTAACCCTCCTCCCGCCGTCGGGAGAAGGGTTACGCTATCGCAACTAATATTATATGAGCCTGGATGCGCAACACAAAACATAAAACAATGACAAACAAAATAGCATTTTAAAGCAATTGTTACAAAACAAAGACTCAAAAGTGCAATAAATTGAAGTTGACTTTCAGAATAAAATGTCTTGTTGAATGGTCAGTGTGAAAACACTGCTTTCCTTTTGACAAATTCACCCACATTTTTTAGAAACAATCTAAACCAACAATGTAGCCAACCTACCCCTAGAACTATGAGGATTTTGTCCTGCTGTCGTTTGTGTCATGTTGAGACGATAGCGGAACAAAACTCAAAGTTCTAGGAGTAGGATTAAGTTTACCAAGCATGGAGGAAGGAAATTTCACGTCACACCCATGACACTCTGCAGCCATTGCATTGCTGTGGTGCCCTGTGAATTTGCTGTGGTGCCCTGTGATTTTGCTGTGGTGCCCTGTGCTTTTGCTGTGGTTGCCCTTACTAATTACTTACAAAGATCAAATTTACATTTTCTTCTGGTGACACTGAGTGTCAGAATATTAACAAATTATAACAATCCAGCGTTACAATTATTGTATTTTTTTGTAACTAAATAATACCACATTTTGTACCAGTAGTTTTCTTAGTACTACTATCCTATAATAGTACTACACTAGAGTAGAGTAAAGTAGACTCGGAGTCGGAGGTCCAGGAAAATTGTTGTGCCCCTTCAATTTTTCAAGAGGGAAGTAGGCCTAAGTTTAATACCTCTAATCTGACTCAAAAGTTACATGAAAGATATTTATACAGCAGGGGCCCCAAAGTTAAAATTAGTGTTTGGTTACGCTTCATGGTTAATACTTTCCAGCAGTAGACATTGTCAACTCTTCAGCAGAAGAGATCTCATGATTGCGCAGTTTGCAAAGTATGCGCCCAAGATATCCTGAGCATATTCCAACAACAAGTGAGCCCCATCAAAAAAAGGCACCGCGTAAATAACAAAATGTCAGATTTCAGAGAATGCGCCCAACGATGGCAAAAATCTGATGATAAATGACATGAAACGAGTTATTTTGTGGCCAAAACGTGTTCTAACTATTTCGTCTAAATATCCCTCGGTCTATCTATCATAATATGACGAGAGTACGAATGGTGGCGGGGTACAATTTCAATCATTATTCACATTCATAATCATAATTCATAAATAAGAAATCGATCATTCGCCATTTATAAATACTCGGGCCATCATACATACATGTAGATAGTGAAAACAATCGAATAGCCTACACTAGACCCAGTGATTGGGGTGCTAGATTTCTTTTTTCGAAATTTTGACAATAAATTATGTCAAAACTTCGGGAAAAAAGGAATCTAGCGCCCCAGTCACTGGCTCTAACTGCTAACTTCCTAAGCCTCGCATAAACAACATAATTGTAAACAAATAATGTTAGATGTAGGCCTATGGCATGGGGTCAACTAAAAACTAACCTCAAAACATCTTAATACTTACAAACAACTGTATTACATCACACACGACGAATTTGCATCCTGAATCGCGTATCTTCCAGACGTACTCATGTGATGTCAGGTTAATTGATAAGTATTGTCTTAAAACATGTAAAACTAACGGTGTTTTGTCACAAAAAGGGATGCATTTCTACTCCTATTTGTCTACTTCCCTTTTTTACGGACGACGAAAAATCGAAATCATGGCATCCCCACATCTCTTAACAGTATGTTGTAGCTGCTGTACAATCGGATCATGGGATCGAATAGTGTGAGGACGAGTTCAAAATGCGTGCTATGAATAGCCAAAGATACTATAAAAGGAAGATAGGACACTGAGTGCGCAACCGTGAAACGCAAAATGGCGGGAGCATGGAAGGGCGCCCGCTGTTGTCGGGCAAGTAAAACCAAAGTCGGCTCTGTGCTACACTGCACTATGGCTAATGGAAAACTTGCAACCAATAGGCGCTAGCTCAGCACAGCAAACATGTCACTATGGTGCTCTGCCGTAAATTGTGTGAACAATTCACAACGGAATAGTAATCTTCACTATACAGATTTCCAAAAAGCAAAGAAAGGTAAGGTGAACTTTATGGCAGAACATTTTGATGTAATAATGACATTAACATCAACATCGTCCAGGCAGAAATTGGCAATGATTGGCTGGAGTTGTTTTCTGCAAAATGTTATTGTTTACACAGAAAGGCATGATTAATTATTATATTAGGCTACTCTACAATTACATCGTTTTTTAATGATCAGGAAACAAACATTCATGACCACAGAGTGTAGAATGGAGTAGCTGTGTAGCAGTGTTCTTGTATTTATTCCAGCCATTTAAGTTTTTATTTTGTAATTGACTAATAACATTATTATAAATTTGTTAATGTGATGGTAGTCTTGAATAATTTATTTTTAATGTTTTGATAAATCAGGTCAACCCAAATAATCAATCAAGATGGAGGTGTTTGTTTTTAATTTGGCCTCTAGTATTAAAATCTGCACAGATCACATGGATTTATTATGATGCTTTTGTTTATTTCATTTGTGGTACCACAGATCAGACCGATGGGTTCAGTCTACGAGAAGATCAGATCTGCTGAACAAGTCACCCAAATACTTGCACAATAATTGTAGAATCTGCTCAATGCATTTTGAGCCATCCCAGATACTGTGTACTGGTAGACTGGTTTGGAATGCGGTCCCTACAATTTTCAACATACCAAATCCACCAAAGAAGGTGACTTTGAAGCGGAAACTACCCAGCAGACATGTCTCCATAAAAAGATCTTAGTGTAAAACAGGTATTGTTTTGTTGAACCTGCTTAGTTGAAATGTTTTAATGATTATTTCCACATCAATGCCATCGGCAAAAGGATTGTAGAAAGAATCCATATTGGTTTGACCAATAATAACCTTCATCTTGATTTGTGCAGTAGTGAAAGGGTAACATCGTTCATCTCATTTTTTTTTTGTGAGATTTAGGTTGCATGCTGCAGTGAAGTTTTATAACAAGAGCTTGTTTAACAAGAAAGTTGTGGACAGTGAAAAGAAAGTGAAAAGGAAGAGTAGAAAGTTGGTAAAAATTTCTCATCTGTAATTCCTGTGATCTGTAATCGACAATGACTGACAAGGCTAGTAGTGTGTGTGTGTGTGTGTGCGTGTGGGCAGGGGTGGGGGTGGGGGGGGGGGGGCAAGCGGGACAAATACATAATTTGTATGTATCAAACCATTCATTTGTTCATTTGTTCGATCTTATTTGGGATCAAGAAGGGTGCTGAGCAGAGTGGCTCTGTTGATTAAAAGAAAGTAATAATGACTTAATATATTTATTAATATATTTATTAATATAATGATATAATGAATAGGGTAGATGGCCTTAGCTTTCGATCCAATCCGGACCTTCTTCAGAGGCATAAAACAATATAATGTGGGGGTGGGGGGGGGGGGGGGGGGCAAGCGGGACTTTCTACTCTTCCTTTTCACTTTCTTTTCACTGTCCACAACTTTCTTGTTAAACAAGCTCTTGTTATAAAACTTCACTGCAGCATGCAACCTAAATCTCACAACAACAAAAAATGAGATGAACGATGTTACCCTTTCACCCCTTTATAATGTTTATAAATTATATAAACATTAATTAAATTAATAAATAATATAATGTGTTACAAAGATTGTTAAAAAGCGGAACAAAGACATAATTTGGAGTGGGCTGTTTAATGTAGCAAACCATGCTAACCCTACTCATCATTAAATGTGATATTTGTATACCTACCAATTCATGTATTTATTGTTTACAAACAGAGTTGTGAATCTGGGTCGAATTGCATGGCTCTGCTTACTGCGTAGAAATCTGCATAAGCCCAGAGCCATGGATTTGGTCCCAGCTGGTCATTAATTGAACCTTGTTATTGTATGTAACCAACTTGCAAGTGATTATTAAAAATGATTGATACACAGGATACAATGTCATACTTTTGCACTTTGTTGGTTTAATTAAAAGATCCAAGTATTCAGTATCCCCATCTCACCACATTTACTATGAAATTAACAGCTTTTTGAAAACTACCTCAAATAATAGTGGTATAAAGGCAGGGACAACAATAACATAAGATTAATTCGAATCAAAGATAACCACTTGTAGACAATTGTGCAGAAAAACCCTATCAACCACGAAACACTCATTTAAATCCAAGAAACACCCTTTTAAACCCCTAAGAAACACCCTTTTGAATTCTTAATAAAAAAACCTTTTAAATCCCTAATAAGCACACTTTAAAATCCTTAAGAAACACCCGCTTAAATCCTTAAGAAACGCCCTTTTAAATCTGAGAAATCTTATTGTTTTAACGCAAATTGCCAACATTTGCCATGACCCTCCTATTTATTTCTATACTGCGCTGAACGTCGCCTGCTTCGTTTTACTTGCCCACCGAGTGATGGCGCCCTTCCCCACGTTCCAATTGTGCCGAGTCATCGCGTTACAACGGCTGCGTGTAAAACAGCGCTAGTGTCCTATCTTCCTTTTATAGTATCTTTGGAATAGCCTAATTCCCAGAATACACTGATGAATAAAACAACGATTGTTCAGTTTCCATTGCATTGCATTCTTGAAAATAATTAGCAGTGACGTCATCAGGATGTTTGGTCATGGAGTGACGACAAAACAGATGGAAAGTTAATTGTCGCCGATGGATAATGTTACTTTAGGCTGTTTGTGATTATATTAGTTTCTACACTGTAGGCATAGTTCCTCCATTATTCAACATCACTGGGTTTTGGGTATGAATGTTTCAATCACTAACTTCGTCAAAATAATAATTTCGTGTCCATCTATATTTCCACACTGTAAGACAAAACTTGTAAGTCATGGCTGTAATTTGTAAAAAAGAAGCTGTATAAAACATAATAACAACGACCCGAATGGGAAAAGCCCCAAAAACAGTGATATAGCCTATGATCAAAAGATATGGCTTAATTTTCGCCTACGCAAAACATCCTTCATTGCGCTAACCATGTAATGACTATCTCTAATGAGTTGGGGTGGTTCTGAAAATAACCGTTGCTTTCATACTTGACATTTCGATCAGTGTACTCTCATCGTCTTCTGGAGAAAGCTGTGCCGAAAAGTAACTATTAAACCTCGCCCGCCCACTAAAAAAATTTAAATAAAAAATACATAAATAAATAAATAAAACTTGTTTTTGGATGCGCCGGTGTCGCATGCAATTATGTCCTCTATGCAATACTATCCGGAGGACATTATTGCATATTCAACAATGTCCGCCGGACGGTTTTGCATATGCAATCGTGTCCGCCCGGACGCTGCTGCATAATGCGAATGTGTCCGCCCGGACACAATTGCATATGCAGTTGTGTCCGCCCCCGTGCAAAACCGTCCTTGCAGTAAATTAAACGCCCTTGGTCGACGGGACAAACTCGCCATTTTTTTTTTACAAGCTAAGTGCATCATGAATGCAATGACATGGGAAATGTTCGGCCGTTGGGTATTCGCTGCATGTACGTTTCAATGCATGCACGCTCGCTTACGGTGGGTGGGGGGGGGGGGGGTACGCGCGTACATACATGTACAGTCATGTACATGTCGGTCGGACGGTTTCTGCATAGCCCCAGACACGATTGCATATGCAAAAGTGTCCGGAGCGGACAGTATTGCATTGCGGACACAATTGCATCTGATACCGGCCTCAAAAATCAAGATAAATAAGACTTGTTTAGTTTAACTGTGTATAATTATTATACTATCACGCAGCGTTGATTGTCACTTCTGGTTGTTCTCCCCCACCTCTCAACAATCCTCGTAGTAAAACAGACCAATTTGGAGACGTTTTACACTTTTTTTAGGGGTATGTTAAAAGAGCCAATATTTTTTTTAAATCCTCACTCGCCCAACGTCTTTGTACTTCAATTGCAAGTAGGGGTAGGGCTTTGTCGAAAATGAGTGATCGTCAAAGTAGGAGTGTCGGTACACATAGCAGGAGGCATCATGCATTACATAGCCTAAACTAATGGTAAAAATAATGCACACTCGACTCACTATGATACACACTTACCTTGTATGCAATTTTCCAGGCCTCTACACGCTATCCATTTATGTAGGCCCTGTTGTTTTAGAAGTCCGACTTTGGCTCGAGGGCGACACATGGGGTCAAAATCATCTAAAATGTTGATTAGACATACCACTTGACAGTTTTATCCTGCGCATGCACCGCCCGAGTTTGCTGGAGAAAGGTCTAACGATTAGTTTTCGTGGTTCAAACGAATCGTGGTTCAATAAAGTAAAAAGGCTCATAATTAATAAACAATTGGTGTCCCTTTCGTATAATATTATTTGGTCGGCATTAATAGTCCCAAGTGAACTATAAACGCCTCTCGTTAACGGCTAAATGTAATTTTTCGGGCAAATTGGTTTTTAGAAGATGAAAATGAACACAATAGATTTTCAAGGCTTTCATCATGGCTCAATGCTCATACTGATTAATTGCTAAGGCGTTAGTTTTTCGACAATGATATCATCATGATAGCTAAATTATTTCATCATCATTAGCGTCGAAATGTTTAAAAGTCAACTGTGAAAGGGAAAAAAAACGGACTTGGTAAACAAGCATTGGAGAGCTGTTGATAGTATTAAACATTGTGAGAAACGGCTCCCTCTGTAGTAGCATAGCTTTTGAGAAAGAGGTATTTTCTCACCAAAATGATACTAGACTTCTAGCCAGAAATCCTTTATTCCTATCTGGAAGCACAGACAAATTCGTCCAACAAGGGTGTTTTTTTCTCCCGTCATTTTCTTGCAACTTCGATGATCAATTTAGTTCAAATTTTCACAGGCTTGTTATTTTATGCTTTAATATGTACGGTTTGATGCTCGGAGTGGGGGGGGGGGGGGCAAAGTGGACTGGCACACCCCCTGCCCCCCCCCCCTCCTCCCGAAATGTACTTGTTGTGGGTATGGTTTTACCCCCTCTATTTTCTCTTCATTGTGTGGTTGGAATCTCAGGTTTATTCTTATAGGATTTTAGAGAGGTTATGGGGCACCTTTAAGCAGAAGTATTTGAACATGTGTATGGGGCGGGTATACCCTGACCACACCGACCCTCCCCCTCCCATCACCATATCGGGCTTGGTATTGTTTGGATGTGACTATAATCACAGGCCATTCTCGAAACCACATCTGATAGTTAGTGTTGATGAACGAAAATAATACTAGATTGCCAATGTGGTTTATTATGATATCTAGATTAAGTAGATTAGATTTTAACCATTTATTAGTTAGTGATTACAAATCACAGGAATTTCAAATTTTGCAATTTATGTACATGGATGATCATGTACAAGAATTATAAAGAAGGTCTACTGAACAAAGATATTACCGAAGTACTCGAATAATCATGTGAGACACAATTGAATAGAGGCAAATAATGGAGGCCGATTCTCAAAGTCTTGTACCGAAATGATTTTCATACAACAATAAGTGGACATCTTACCAGATCTTAAGTTATAATAATATGAACGAAATAGGACTATAGAAAAACAAAGCAAACCTTCTAAACCTTATAAGCTAGGACGGAACAAAACGTTTAGTCTCATACATTATTCATGTTTATTACAAATTAACTCTGATTATTTACAAATAATTACAAAAAGACGTATATTATTCACATACAAATTTATACAAATATTTCACATACAAATTAACAGCAATGTCGTTAAACAATGTTTACAGATAATTTTTATTATATGAGCTACTTTAATGCCCTAAAAAATTCAAGCACACGGCATTGTGAGGAATAATGATAACAGCCTCTGAGCACACAATACTAAAAAATTGTATCAACAACCCCTCAAAAGCCAAAAACTTCAAAAGTTTTCATTTACAGAAAAGTTGCGGTTTTACAAAAATAATAATAATAATATAAAACCACCCGTGAATTCAAATAATTATTGCTGACTTTCCCTGCGGAATATTCGAAGGAAATTTATGGAAGACTGTGTTCTTTGTTGATGGATGAGTTAACTTCAGAGACATATTTTTGTGGAGTGTTGACAGAATACACGGGCATCATGTTTGTAAAAAGACATTCTTTGGTAATGAGAAGATCAAAAAATGGAATATGGAAGACAAATTACAGCACTGACTTTACCATCCTTTAGTCTAAATAAGACTGTGCGGAATTATTTGGGGGTTTGGATTGTTTGTGGACAAGCATACACTCAGTGCCTTTGTTCGCATTTGGAGACCGAGAGCAAGGTAAAACAGCAGAGCCCCCCCCCCCCACAAAAACAACAACATACACACAGTTAAAAGCTTGAATAACACAGACAATTTTACTTAACATAAATTGGTTACCAGCCGAAAGCCCTTCAAGTTTACACTGGTGTGACTGGTGCCCCTCATTTTGTGCTTACCAAAGAAATGTGTTTTAAACACCTTTATGAAAACGGGACGTCTCCGCATGTAAGTAGACATTACAAGGTTTGCTTTCCTGGCGTAATTTATGTGTTAATATTTTGCAGTCCTGAATTTTCAGCACACATGACTTCTGATGGTCGATCTTTGCTAATAAATAATTACATTTCATAACCGAACAGGGGTTGTCGTTGGTTTACAGCACACACCACGCGCTCGTAGCCGCCTTCGTATTGGTATGGCCAGATATAACATTGAACAGCAAACAAAGATGGCGCCGATGACTACAAGACTGAGAATGTAGTCACCTGTGATGTCATACAATCCTCCTGCAATCAAATCAAATCAAACCAAATCATATAAAAACAAATCAAATCAAATCAAGTTGTTGTCACTGCTTAATGAATCATTGTCCAATGGATTTGCAAACTTTACAAGTCTGTGTGTGGTTATTGGGGTTGGTGTTGCGTTGAGACAGTGGGTGCGTTCGATAAGCTTCCCTGGGTCAACCCCAAAGATTATAGAGCGCCGAAGGCGCAAGATGCGGAACTGAAGCTTTATCTATTGCTGGAACGTGAAATACTCATGGGCGCCATTTCAGCAAGTGAATGTTTTGTTTTCCATTGATAGAAATGGTCATTGTCTGCACTTATCTGCACTGATCTATTGTTGTATCAAAAGAGATACTTGCCGAAATGGCGTCCAGTGGGATTTCACATTTCAGCCCGAGTTCCGCATCTTGCGCCTATCGGCGCTTTATAATCTTTGGTCAACCCTGCAGTGCTCAATCGGGTGAGCCCCTGAAAATATTGTGGGGATACCCAGAATCTTCGGGCCAGACTTCGCTATGACATCCGGATACAATCTTTTTCCTGTAATATTACAGAATTGCCATCCTCAAAAATTTGGACCTCAGAAATTGTCAAAATATTTGTTTTAAGGCAGTGGACACTATTGGCAATTACTCAAAATAATTATTAGCATAAAACCTTATTTGGTAACGAGTAATGGGGAGCTGTTGATAGTATAAAACACTGTGAGAAATGGCTCCCTCTGAAGTAACATAGTTTTCGAGAAAGAAGTAATTTTCCACGAATTTGATTTCGAGACCTCAGATTTAGAACTTGAGGTCTCGAAATCAAGCATCTGAAAGTGCACAACTTCGTATGACAAGGGTGTTTTTTCTTTCATTATTATCTCGCTACTTCGACGACCGATTGAGCTCAAATTTTCATAGGTTTGTTATTTTATGTATATGTTGAGATATACCAAGTGAGAAGAATGGTCTTTGACAATTACCAATAGTGTCCACCGTCTTTAAGGATTCCCTTTTTTGAATTGTTTTTTAGAGGAAGAAAAAATTCCCCATTTTTGTGACAGTGGCAATTTTGATGCACCGAATGTTGTTTCCATCCGGATAGCTGTTACAGTGAAACCTAACTTTAATTCTTACCGGACAACGGAGCACCGAGTAAAATTCCCACACCATAAGGAACCATTGACATGATCACTACACCGTTGGTGGTGTACGTATCGGCAAAGAGCTCTACAGTGGCAGCATTCGACAGACCGTACAGGCCCGACCGTATGAACCCGAAAGCTAAACAGAGAAACAGACAAACAATATTGGATAATGTGCTTATAGAGTTAATATTATTAATGGCTTATTAAATTTTTTATAATAAAAAAAAGGTTGACACCGTCCAAAGTAAAAAAGATGTTTTTAAAACAATAACCGGCAAAAGCATTGGTAAAAATAAACACACAAAAGAGCAAGATAGTAGAAAGTAGATTGCCCTCATTGCACATGACGTCATTGACCGCATCTTTGATAAAACGTGCACGCGTGAAAGGCTGAGTCGAGTTGTGTGCAGCTCGAAATGTTATTTCATAGATACCAATTTTTATTACAAGTTAACAAAATATGTTATAAGTTTTAATGCAATATTCAATTACAGGCAGTGGACACTTCTGGTAATTACTCAGATTTTTGTAAAGCATAAAACTTTACTTGGTAACGAGTAATAGGGAGAGGTTGATAAAACATTGAGAGAAACGGCTCCCTCTGAAGTGACGTAGTTTTCGAGAAAGAAGAAGCTCAAATTTGCACAGGTTTGTAATTTTATGCACATGTTGAGATACACCAAGTGAGAAGACTGGTCTTTTA
The DNA here is from genome assembly GCF_902459465.1 of Asterias rubens. Taxonomy (NCBI): domain Eukaryota; kingdom Metazoa; phylum Echinodermata; class Asteroidea; order Forcipulatida; family Asteriidae; genus Asterias; species Asterias rubens. The sequence goes on along the minus strand of NC_047073.1, from coordinate 13,148,878 downwards.
CAATTACCAATAGTGTCCAGTGTCTTTAAGAATTTGGACCAGTCTTCCCAGCCTGTTCTTACCCACTGCTAATGCTATCATCTGCTCCAACGTATAAACAAACGCCATGAAAGACAACGCAGCTGTACCGAGAAGCATGGACGCAACAACGACGTAAATACGCTGGAATGGAAGATTGTCCCCAATGGCAGCAATCGAAACTTTGCCAACGATTTCCCCAACAGCGAAGAGCATAATGACGAGGGATATCTGATCTCTGTTCAGACCACGCCCATCCATAAAACTGGCCTACGGTCAAAGAAAATAATTTATCAAGTTAAAGTGCAAAAGTCAGATATGAAAAGTACAAATATTTTTTTTTTTTGGATTTGCAGTACCAATCCTCCAGAGAAATATTTTCATCTGGCAACTCATTGATTCTAAAGTTCATACCAGCTGAACCAGTCCCCCGTAGAAATATCTCCACCAAAAAGACTGTCAAAGCCAAGCAAATGTTATTTGAATACCCATCCATTTATTGCGTACGTTGCCATCATCGAAATACGAATTGTTTAACGCTAATAATTAACTTGTACATTTAATGGTTTACAAACTAAATTTCCAAATAAAGATAATTATTATTGAGATAACAAAAATAAACAAGGGTGGTTCCGGTTAGCTTTTCCGTAGTGTATCGTTTGTGGAAAAGAAATCTGGTGAATAAATTTGCAATAAAAAAAATACCCCTGTCCAACTCTTTATGACATTAATTTGCCAATTATTATCATATGAAACATAATGAGTTCCGCAAAATAATCAGCTTACAAAGTTAATGGTGAAAAATGTCCATCCCATTAGAGAAAGTATGAGTCCTATGCTCCAAACCCAGGGTTCAAAACTCTTCATCATATCGAGCAACTCGTAGTGGTCTGATGAGAAGCAACATTTCTTCTGTTGTTTCTGTCGAGTCAAGTCTTCATGATGTTCTTTAAGTTCTTCACACAAGCTCTGATTCTCAGGAGTTCTATCTATCGTTACTTGGAGATTGTTACCGATGTCCACGCCATCTTCGGTCAAAGGAACAACCTCTGGTATATCATCTCCAAGATGCGCTTCATCGTTTTTAATACATGTTTCCTTTTCATTTGTCGGTGGGTCAACTAGAACCAACCCAAAAGCTACACCAAACACCAGGATCACACCAGATATAATTCTCAAAGCATTTCGCCATCCGTATCTTGATATGCAGACTGTGAGCAGGGGACTGAAAGCCAACAAACCTACATGGAAAGAAATATGTTTTGAGTCAACATAAAAATAAGTAAAGAACAATGTTTAAAACTAATAATACTAGGCTCTTTAAAGAAAGTCATCACATCCCTAAGGGGCGTATCATCGCTCAGTATTTTGTCATCGAGATATTTTTAAAGCTACGTTTTGAAGTATGAGACCTATTCCTTCAATTCACACAACGTGCTATGGCGCAATATGCAGCCAATCAAACCAGGAACACCAGGGCGAACCCCTTTTCTTTTCGGTAAGTGCACTGGGTTCTTTTACGAACGTTACACAACACAACACAACACACGGAACCAACGGCTTTACGTCCCATTCGAAGGACGAAACCTCATGCTTATGGACATTTCGTATCACAACTTGGACTCGAACCCAAACTCTGCTGAACAGAAACACCAAAGCTAATTGAGTCTGGTGCTCTAAAAACCGCCACTGACTGAGCTACCCCCGCAGAGTGAACTCGTTGCACAACAAATAAATCCGCATTTTACCCAACGTGGATCCAAGAACAGCTATACCGTTTGCCCTGCAGTAGTTGCTATCCTTAAACCACACCAGCAGAAGGACAAACGAAGTATACATGATGAAGTTGGCTCCAACCCCGGTCAGGATTCCGAAGGTCAATATCCCGTACGCGAGGTTTGGAATTACAGAGGTCAGCATCACACCTGTGAACATGAATGCATGACCAACGACAAGCACAACTCGACTGCCAGTCCGTTGAAGGAGTGAACTTGTCAGAGGGCTCGCCAAACATGTCAAGGAGTTCGCTAAAGATCCCAACCAACCTGGAATAGAAACCAATACAAAGTGAACAGTTTTCAATCAAATACTATTAAAGTCATGATTTTATCCCACAGCTAAAAAAAAATTCGTTTAGTAAAAGCGTTTTATTTAAAAAATAAGATCGACCAATTAAAATGGGTAAAGTCTGCTAAGTGATCGGCCTTTATGTACCAAGTTTCCTACTACTCAACTTTCAAGATGGATGAGGAAACGACCAAAACAACCTAGCAAAGGCAAGTGAAAATTGGAACTATGTAAGGAAACTTTTTGAAAACATATTAGGCTGTAGACCTCTCATTTTATTCTTCTTTTTTGTGTGTGAATAAAAGCAAATGAGTGTATTCTTAAGTCGATAAAGGATATTAACTCAATCCACGCACTTTCTTTTACACAACACTGTTCAGCGCCTTGCAACCATTATGGTGCCGGTTACACGATGTCGGTTCTTCTTTTTGGAATGTTTCGCATGGCATCTTGTCGCTGAACTTGTCCTATGACTTACGGCAATATAATAAGGCTCAAAACACCTGTTACACTATGGTATTTTTTAAATGGCATTATGCCAGCCTGTGGGGCATTTTAGTCGACGTGATTTATACGCAAGCACTTTAAACATAGACTTGATGTCAAGTCTGAGATCGCTGTTACTTCTCGGCATCATCAGCCACGCATACGATCCCCACAAAATTAGCTATCAAACGGCCTAACTATATAGGGCGGTGAATCCACAGGATGGCGCTATTTCAGGCAATAAAGTGGGCGCGTTCGCTTAGCTTCCCTGGGTCGACCCCGGTGCGTTGCGTTTTTTTTTTACCAGGACGAACGTGGGTAATTATCTGCACACACTCGTCCAGGGAAAAAAAAACGCCACACACCGGGGTCGACCCAGGGAAGCTAAACGAACGCACCCAGTATTTGGCTCAGTGTTGTAGTCGATACCGGGGAGACCGAGGCCAATACCGATACAATGACATCCGAGGGGAGATCATTCGTTTCTCCATGGGGAGATCAAGCGGGAGATCAAGGGGAGACCAGGCTGGTGGGGAGACCAACACTGATTTGGCTGTCAAGTAAAAACTAAAAGCCAAGATCACAGACTAGGATCCTTCTCTACATTGATACGAACGATTTTCTAAGCGAAACAAAAAAAGTATCGCGTTCCACCGACCTTTGAATTTGATAATAATGTTTGCATTGTGACCTGGCTCAGTTGTTGACCCCGATTGATGAGGACGACGTGACTTCATTGAAATTCAGATAGTGTTTTCTGCTTATCAGGTGCTGTGTCATAAATGGCATGAATTCGTCCGTGTTATACTCAGTAAAGGCACTGGACACGTTTGGTTCTACTCAAAAATATACATAGGACTATAGACAAACTTACTTTGTCACGAGCAAAGCACGGGGAGCTGTTGATAAAACATTTTGTGGGAAACAACTCCGTCGGAAGTAACGTAGTTTTTGAGAAAGAGGTAACTACCCACTACAATTTGACTAAATCTGAGAAAAACTTCAGACCTGAAGCTCTTCTCAGGTATCTGAAAGCACACCATAGTTTGTGCAAGCAAGTGTTTTTCCCCCAATATTTTCTTGCAAACTACGAACAACTTTGAGCTCAAATTTCCACAGGTCTGTTATTATGAATAGTTTTGATACGAAAGGAGACTGTCTTTGACATTCTTTACCAAACGTGTCCAGTGCCTTTAACCCAATAACCGCTTCTCAGTAAACCCCGAGTATAATATGGTTGTAATTGTATGGTGGTCATCAGCCTGTACATCGATCCCGTTGAGTGTATTGAAATAATAATAATATGAATATAGTAAAAGCGCGAGTGAAATAAAAGACATTAGTATTTTAATACCAAGAGTATATGTATACTCTTGAATATAATGTACCAAAAAATACATAAGTAAGTAAATCGACCGAACGACCATCCCTTTTGAAGATATCCTACGTGACCAATGGATGAGTAACACCCAGGTCTATGTACTATTTACCCGCCGCCTTGCCGGTCTTTCACCTCGCCGCAATGAAGGCCGACCGCCAGGCATGTCACGTTCGTGAGTGCGGGAAACCACACAAAGCGGTTTCATAAAGCATGCTATGCTAATTAGTACCAGGACAACAACACATTGTATGGTATTCATGCTATGCTAATTAGTACCAGGACAACAACACATTGTATGGTATTATCAAATCGCTATATATATATTGATATCAATATATATAGCTCTATGGGTATTATGCACAAGAATAATGTAAACACCAAGTTGTTTAAAATAACAATTCAGTTCGTTTCTCTGAGAGTGGTTTCACAACAAAAAGAAATGTAATGAACATCCCGTAGGTTTACTTTTTTACAGAAATTGTGAGTTATATGAAAACACTATTCCATGAAATAGACCTACACTATTTTATGGCTGCATCATTCCATCAATTAAAGTTGTATGTAATAACTATGGGCAAACAAACAAATTTTAGTTTGGCCTATAAATAAATCATCAACCCGCTTACGAGCATTTTGACCAACTGGTGATTGTTAACTCACCAGTGAATGCAGCGCCAGTACCAAACTCCTCCTGGAAACTCAAGAATAAGATGCTGTAGTTATACAATAATCCAAACACAAGGAAATTCTCGATGCAGATTACAAAAGGAATGATGTAACGCAAACCGCGCCATTTCCAACTTGACGTTGATTGTTTTTGTTCTTTTGGTTGTGCCATCTCATCCTTGACTGTACAATGTGCATTTTGGTGCAGCTACACAAAGCATTGACCTCTTCCCCCTGCGTTCGTGGTACTTTAGTCTTGAAGTCAAGACGGTAATTGTTAAGCGCGGTGTAGCTACGGGGACGGTACACTCACCCTCGATCTAGGCAGCACCTAACGACTTGTCATCAAGTCTAGTGGTACTTGTAATATTCGGGAATAACTGGAGAGTATTCGAGACAAGATGTCAGCCTTCATGAGCATGTTTACATGTGCTTTAATATCAACACTTGAGGGCGCTATAACAATAGTGCGGACAGAGCCGTATATTGGGAGAGTTGCGACAACTTGAGATTAGATTAAGGCCGTGTCCGAAACGGCAACTTCGGCTACAGCTACGGCTAGATCGCGCGCGTCTGCCTATTCTTCAACACTGGTAGACGCGCTGATCTAGACGTAGCTGTAGCCGAAGTCGTCGTTTCGGACACGGCCTAATTAGAAGCCATTTTGTGTCCAAAACAAACGCGCGGGACCCGACTAACGTGGACTACACCGCGAATTAAACATGTAGGATGCGACGTCCCACGATGACCCGGTTACCTCGCGCACACGAACAAAATCCATCGTTTTGTATCGAGTAAAAACAGAGATTCTTCTTCAGTTTTGAGCAGATCAGCAGGGAAACAATGTTCTGCCATTCAGGTAGTGATATAAAATCGTTTAACCTTCCACCCAGGATCTTTGTACGTTAAAGTTGTATGCATGTGAAAAGTTTGTTATGATACTAACTGAACTCATGCTGAGTCAGTCGGCGACTGTGTAAACACAATACAATACAGTGACAAATGTGGACCATGTCATTTCTGAAATTCTTAACTCTTGAATATTTAATAACTGTTTACATAAGAATGTACAGGACAAAACACTGGGAAGAAGAATGCCTCAGTTTGTTCATGGTGGTACTGAGTGATGGAGCATGAAGGAAAGATTTTCTTCCTGGTTTGGAGCCAAACATTTGTTCAACGCCGACTCTGTCCGTGCATGGAGGAATGGTCCGTGTATCTACTGTTCACAAATGCAATGGCTAATATAAAAAAAAATTGTCAACAACAACAAAAACCAAAATGAGCCATGACTATTGTTTAACTTACATTGAGCCAGGAATGGCTCCCAGTCAAAACTGGGCCAGTGGCTCAATGTCTTTTTGTCAAAAGTTTTTAGCCATTATTGTGAACAGAGGAGCAGACATGTTTGGCTCAAACTGAGTTTTTTTTTGCAGTGAAATTTAGATTATATTCATAGTAAAAACATACATAATAGTAATACAAGTGTGGAATGTAAAGTAAGCCAATACTGTACTGTCCTCTGTAGATATAATTTTACAATATGTTTTATACTAAAAATGCAGGATTAATATAGTTGTAATAATGTAATAACACTCCTCCCAACGGCGATAGAGGAGGGTTACGTTCTTGCAACTAGATTAACATTGAAGTGGCTTAACATGATTTGTTTGGTTTGCTTTGACCTTCTGGGTATTCTCCTCACTCAAAGAACCATGGAGGTAGAACTATATAACAAAAGCCACAATGTATTTTTAAAACTTAATAACATCTATACTTTAGCTAGGCTCTAATCTAAATGCAGTCTTTATTCAGCAAATAGGCCTATGCAGTCTTCTTGTATGATGGCGAAAATAATGAAAACTTTATACGATCTACATGTCTTAGCTTGACCAAGTTTATAAAGTACATGTATCTCATTGACTAGTTGCGATGACGTTACACAACCCGTTACATAACCCGCTGTCGAGAGGACGGTGTTATTGTAACTACTCTTATCTTCAAGTACGCGCTAATCTTCCAATCAGAATCGCAGAATGGAGTGGTACTAAAAACCTATATTGCATGGCTAATATCACTACCTGCGTCTTGTGTGTTCGATGTCACGCGCCAAGTTTGCTTGAAGATAGATACGTTATCACACGCGCGCTCATGCAAATACGGAAAATCAAGCGCGTCTGCGTCCCAAGAAGCGCTATATTTGTCCGTTTTCCACTCGCGCTTGTGTGATAACTTATAATATACTGACTCAAATTAGATACTACATGTACAGTTATAGTAATAAAGGGGGCTGCATACCTGCTAAACAATTATTGTGATACTACCACCAGTGAACATGTAGTACATGTACATGTACATGTTGTTAATTTTTAATTTTGCTGCCCCGACCTAGTTGCGATTTTATAACGGTACAAACATTTAATCCTCCAATAGTCGTAACTATGGTTACGACCAATCTTTTAATGGTTGAAACAAAAGGAAATATTCACACATGACTCATCGTAAACCTCATGTTTCGACCATCCATCGGAATGAATTAGGAACCTTACAATTACCGCAACTACCCCTGAACCAAAAAAAACCTGACCTATAAGATTTCCTTTTATTTTTGTATCTTTAAAATGACCCGATCAACTAATTCTTTGAGTTTTTCAAAGCATGTGAACCAGAAAATGTATTTTGGGCTGAATGCTACATATTGGGTGTATCCAAAAAAAGGACTTCATGTATCTGAGTTCATCCCAATAAATTATTTCCCTTATAATGATGTGCTTAATGTCAAACCTCTCACATACAGATGTAACCAGTTAGTCTCCCAGTTTGAGAGAATGCTGCCTTTCATTTGATAAACACCACCATTTATTTTCAAAAATTAGTCAATCAGCATCAGATTGAACATCAGATATTCCCAAACTAGATATTCACAAAACCAAAGTACAAGAGTTATTTACAAGTGTGACATAGAATGAGAGATTTTGGATTATTGACAAAACCATTGATTTGATTAAACCACGAGAAGGGTAACTATAGGCCCATGGGACCCGGAATACTGGTCAATTCTACCGGGAAGTTTTTAGAGTGAGTCAACTTGTCGATGCATTTCGCAGCACTAAAAACGGAAAACACCCTTCTTCAATTTGTTTTGTTATACCTCGGTAACAAACTGTGAAGTTTGATTGGTCGAGAACCAATCACGTGACGTGCGTCAAAAACGCATGTTACATGGCTCGGGGGTCGGCCGGGTATGAAAAGTGATGTACCCCGGTGTACATCACCTTGATCGTTCCCAGTGTGTTGGTCGACTTCCAGCGCTGTGTATACGAAACACGGTTCGAGGGAACAGTCAGGAATTGTTTCTTGTTTGTCTGCTTATTAAACAATGAATACTCCGTCGTAATAATGTTTGAAGATAATAACAGAACTTCGAGAAGAGGAGTATTATTGTTATCAAGGTATAACAAAACAATTGTTGCACGCTGTGATTGGGGTCCATGGGTTTTGTACATCCGAGGGGGGAAATGGCACCCGAGGCGAAGCAACAATGTACCATTGCTCTGTTGATTCAAAGGATGTTTCTTTCTCCAGGTTTGTTGGCTTTCAGTCCCCTGCTCACAGTCTGCATATCAAGATACGGATGGCGGAATGCTTTGAGAATTATATCTGGTGTGATCCTGGTGTTTGGTGTAGCTTTTGGGTCAGTTCTAATTGACCCACCGACAGACGAAAATATAGAAATAATGTAAAAAAGTTAAAGCGCATCTAGGAGAGGATAAACCAGAGGTTGTTCCTTTGACCGAAGATGCATGCGTGGACATCGGTAACAATCTCCAAGTAATGATAGATAGAACTCCTGAGAATCAGAGCTTGTGTAAAGAACTTAAAGAAGAACATCATGAAGACTTGACTCGACAGAAACAACAGAAGAAATGTTGCTTCTCATCAGACCACTACGAGGTGCTGGATATGATGAAGAGTTTTGAACCCTGGGTTTGGAGCATAGGACTCACACTTTCTCTAATGGGATGGACATTTTTCATCATCAACTTCGTAAGCTGATTTTTCTAACCTCATTTTGTTATAAAGTTTAAACGTGTACATAAAGAATAATATTTTAATACTGAGTATACAGCATGCTAAGTATTACAGAGTATACAGTGCTATTAACAAACATCGGTGTATAAGTAAAAAACAAAAACTGATAATTATTTATCTTCCAGCTGATGGAAACATTTCTCTGTAGGATGTGTACTGGTATGAGCTTTATAATTGGTGAGCTTTCAGATGGAAATATTTCTCAGGATGTTCTCAACTTTAGAATCAGTGAGGTTTTAGAGGGAAATATTTCTCTGGCTGATCGGTACCGGGCACCAAGTTTTAATTTGTGGCATATTGCTTGTTACTGGGCTGGCATCCAGCTGTTGTTTGCTTATCCTGAAAATCGCGTGGAAATCTGGTTAGTAATCCTGTTTTAATTAAGGAAGAAATTTCATACTAGGCAAATTTTTGCGCTTACATGCTTTATGAAATTAGGCCCTGGTATGAACTATAAATCCACAAGCTTTTTGAACTTTTAATTTCTGATATTGTATTTTAATCTTTGTCGATTATCATCTTTGACCGTAGGCCAGTTTTATGGATGGGCGTGGTCTGAACAACGACCAGATATCCCTCGTCATTATGCTCTTCGCTGTTGGGGAAATCGTTGGCAAAGTTTCGATCGCTGCCATTGGGGACAATCTTCCATTCCAGCGTATTTACGTCCTTGCTGCGTCCATGCTTCTCGGTACAGCTGCGTTGTCTTTCATGGCGTTTGTTTATACGTTGGAGCAGATGATAGCATTAGCAGTGGGTAAGAACAGGCTGGGAAGACTGGTCCAAATTCTTAATATTGAGTAAACTTAGTTATTAGACAAGAAAATATTGTGTTCCCTTGAATTTGTTTTTTTAAAGCCATTATACACTATTAGTACAGAAACAAAAATAAAAGTTCGCAGATTTACAAATAATTTACAGGGTTTACAGAAGGCAATGGTGAAAGACTTCTCTTTTGAAATATTACGCCGTGAAATGTTTTACTTTTTGAGAAAACATTAAAACAATATAAATTCTCGAATGAGAATTACGGATTTATTTTAAACACATGTCATGACACGGCAAAACGTGCGGATACAAGGGTGGGTTTTCCCGTTATTTTCTCCAGACTCCGATGACCGATTGAGCCTAAATTTTCACAGGTTTGTTATTTTATATCTAAGTTGTGATACACGAAGTGTGGGCCCTAGACAATACTGTTTACCGAAAGTGTCCAATGGCTTTAACCGAAGTAATAGTTTGTATCCTTTAAATATTGTGTATTGTCATCTGAACCGATTGGCATAGATTTACAACAGGGTGCCTTCTTGTATTGTAGCTTGTACTTACAGCACATGCACGCACATTTCATATAGAAATGTGACCCCACTTTAACCCTGTTTACAAAATGGCTTCAGCTAGCTGAAGTATATTTTTATTGTTTGAGCGAGAAATTACCTCTTTCTTAAAAACTACGTTACTTCATCAGAGGTAGCCGTTTCTCACAATGTTTTATTCTCTGATTATCAACATCTATCCATTGCTCGTTACCAAGTAAATTGTTATGCTGTCAAGTTGTTTTGACTAATAACCAATAGTGTCCAAACACAAACAATAATGATTGCTCGGTTTTTATTTTTCATTTATAGCGTCCGGGTTAATAAGATCTCTCCTGTATGGTAGCTCAAATGCTATCACAGCAGATCTGTTTGCCGATAAGTACAGCAGCAATGGTGTGACGATACTGGGAATGTTTCCTTTTGGTCTAGGCATGTTACTCGGCACCCCACTGTCCGGTAAGAATAGTAGACTTTCTGGGACGATAGGTGGCAGCAGACCTACCGGGTAAATCCATTGTTCTCAGAATAATGCGCTGGCAGTGAACACTTTATCACTCAAAATAATTAATAGCATAAAACCTTACTTGGTGACGAGTTATTGGGAGAGGTTGATGGTATACAAAATTGTGAGAAACGGCTCCCTCTGAAGTGACATAGTTTTCGAGAAAGAGGTAATTTTCCACAAATTTGATTTCGAGACCTCATATTTAGAAATTATTCCACGTCTATTGTGCGCGTACCAAGTAGTGCAAAAAGGTCTGTGGAAATCTACCCGGTAAGTCTGCTGCCACCTAGCGTTGGGAAGTCTCCCATTAAAATCGCCGTAGTGAAAATTCCAGGGCTAAGAATCTGTGTACAGACCTCTCCTTTGTTGATAAACAAAGTAATTCGGTTGGCATGGTCAGCCGAATGGAAGGAAGCAAACAAATCTGGGAAAGAAAGAAATTAATGGCACAGCGAGATCGTATACACACCACTGGGAACGAGGTTGAAGGCAAAAGTGCGTACGGCATTTTTTGTCAAAGTAGGGATTTCCACGCGTGAATTAGTGAAGAGCGGGAAATAATGATCGAATGCCTAAAGCCTCATAATAACCACTCGGCCCCTTTTAAAGCAAAGCTTGGTTTTGGATAAACTATTTAGTAGAAAACGCGAGCTTTCCCTGTAACAAAAATAATGATACATTAATAAATTAATAAATATAACAAAAAATTCAACACAAAAATCGCAACCAGGGAACCCATGAGCCAAACTGTGGTTTCAACAAAATTGAAAATGTTTTAATATCACGCACCCTGCTTTTGTGATGTGTTTTTGACAGTAATTTCGTCTAACCTTGTAAGATTGTATGTTTGTTTTACACCCAGCTATCTGTTTTTGCTTAAAGGCTTTTATGATTGCTTTATATTCTACTTGTTAACTGTTTGTATACAGCGCGCCCTTAGGTATAGCATGGAGGAATTTTTTTCCTCCATGGGTATAAAGCGGTTGTAAAACTGAAGGCTACCCTGTATAAATATAAATACAATACCATCCCACTATCCACACACACATACTTAATAAAGTCTGCAAATCCATTGCACATTAATGATTTAATAACAGTGTCAACAAAACAATTATTTGATTTGATTTGATTTGATTTTGACAGGAGGATTGTATGACATCACAGGTAACTACATTCTCAGTCTTGTAGTCATCGGCGCCATCTTTGTTTGCTGTTCAATGTTTTATCTGGCCATACCAATACGAAGGCGGCTACGAGCGCGTGGTGTGTGCTGTAAAGCAACGACAACCCCTGTTCGGTTATGAGATGGAATAATGATAAGGCTAGCCATCAGAAGTCACATGTGTATTTATGTGTGCTGAAGTTTCCTGCGAACATTAACACCCATCATACGCCTGAACGAAAGCACACATTATAACGTAAATATCCCTGGTGAGGAGTCTTCCCTTGTTCTTTCCTTTTGTAAAACAACGTCAACTACTGCTCTGTAATGTGATGGAATAAATTACCAAAGATCGACCATCAAAATTCACCTGTGCATCCATGGCGCTGAAGACTCCTGCCAAAAACTGATCCTTCGGAAAAGGGAACAATAGAACAATAGGAAGTACCCACCGCTCTGTGATGTGTGTGGGTTTCTGTTTAAAGTATAAAAACACTAAAATACGTTGGGTGTATTTTTACGTTTTTTTTATATTAACATTGAAGGCTCAATAGGAGAATTACTTCGCAATATTATACTGTCATCATATTTTAAGTATATTCCTGTTACCATGGCAGCTGGACACTTGCTACACATTTGGTTTTATTGAGCGAACTTTTTGTATGCTGAACAGATTTGTGAAGCTTTGTGAAATAAACTGTTTGTTTATTAATGTTATGAAATAGTGGTCTAATGTATTCCCATGTGGTGCTGAATGGTGGTTAAGCTTAGATTACCTCTCTAGATTACATCTAGACAACAGAAACAATAACTTTATTTATGACGAAAAGCGGTAAAAGTCTCTCAATGCTGGTTGATGCATTGTGTGAAAATTTGTTAACAATAAAAAGTGATGAATATTCTTATAATATTAATATCCTTTAGGAGCTGGGCATAACAAAAAAAAAAAAAAAAAAAAAAACACAGCATAAACATGTCATTTCCATCAGTCCCTTCGCAATTCATCCCACAAAGCATGCACCAATGATTCATTTTACAAGAGCAGTCATTTTGACTTGGGAAGCATAGACCAATTTCCTTGGTCGCCATTGGTGATTTAAAATGTGCATATACGTGAAGTGACGTTATTGGCTGAGAGTTGCGCGCTGCGCGCGTACGCATGCGTGCACCTTTCGATTGTTCCCATTAAAGAAGGCGGTCAATGACATCTAAAAATGCAACTTGAAGGTGCATTCGTTGTAAAATCTTTAATGACCTCAAGGCGTTGTTCCTCCTGAAAAAGGCGTAGTTTTTGTACTGCTATGAAAGGGGAGGGGGAGAAGGCGGGGCCCTTCGGAAGAGGAGGCGGTGTGCTCCACTTAATTATCTGTCGTCCAGTTCCGGATCGATGAAGCTGAATTCCTCATAGATAGTTGGCGATGAGATGGGAGGAGGTGATTTTGACTATTCAGACAAAATGAAAACATAGTGAAAGATTTGTAATGCTTGGTAAATTTGTGCGTTGTGGAAGGACAGCACTATGATTATTATTATATATAAACTTTGTTTTAAATCACACAAAATTCTCCGTAACAACAACCCTATCCCTAGCGCACATTGGGCCGGGTGAGTTCGGTTAGCTTTCCTGGGTCGACCCGGTCTGCCCCGGAACTCATTATTACTATTACAAAACCGAAAGCAATGCTAACTTACGTTTGTTTCTGATTCAGTGATCAACTGCTGAAGATCTTTGCCGATATCTTCAAAGCTCGGTCGATCCTTTGGTTGTAACTGCCAGCACTTTAACATCAAATCATACCTGACCATTTTATACAAAGAAGGGAAAACAAACCATAGATTACTGGTTATTATTACATTTCTTTTTACACACATTAAACTAAACACAATTTTATGGCAACCTTTAATTGTTAAAGTTTGTGAGCTTTATTGCGGTATATTTTAGTGTAAAGAAAACCCTCAGAATGTTTCCATTTGCACTCAATGTTCTTAATAATTAGACTTATGTTAGATAACTCAGACCAGAGCGCCGAAAAGAGGCTTGTTTAAGAGAAATGTAAACTGCAGTTTTTTTATGAGACACAAGTGCCCCCTAAAAAAATTGTGCACATCGTATGCCCCCTCAAATGTCATCACATAGTTTCAACAAAAAAAAACACAAGTTTTCTAAATTAAAATTCTCTTACAGTTTGTCTGAACAGTTTTCCGGCTTGGGCAAACGGTAGCCATTCATTAATTGACTAGCAAGGTGTTTGCTCTCTGTGTCGGGATAGGGCGTTCCACCTGGTCAACAAATATTCAATAAACAATAAGACAACATTTATATGTAAACCAATTCAATTCCATTGGTCCTATAAATGGAGGAAATTCATCTTGAATACATGCAATACAGAACAAATTAATAACACACAATCATAAATACACTTCTGGAAATAAATAATATTGATTTATATTTTAATCATTTATACACCGATGTGTGTATAGGCACTGTGCACTCAATACTGCCAAAGTTCGGTGGAAAAACAATTACAGTTTAAAATTACTTTTTTTTTCTCGAATGAAAATCAATATCGATACATACCAAACGTTACTATCTCCCACAGCAAGATCCCAAACGACCAACTGCAAGAACAAATATTATGAGATTTTACCAATAATTGTTTGCTGTTAGCCTTTGCTAATAAAACTATAAAAAAGAAGTACGTCCATAAAATATTAATCAGAGTAAATTTATTATTTAAACAGATCAATTATACTTGCCGTATTTATATCAGTACAACAAAATTAATGTCTGACAAGTTCTGTTGAATTGAACTTACACGTCACTCCTACACACGTGAATGTTGAGTGTCAATGATTCAATGGCCAACCATCGGGTCGCAATCCGTCGATCCTGAAAACCACAAACATTGGAAGTAAAACCGACCATGAAATATGAATTGTCGAACCGAAAATCTCTCTTGAATGTTTATTCATAAACATCTCAGACAGTTTCGCTATTCCTATTGGTGGAATGACGTTAAACAATATAGCTAAACAATAGTATATAAATAAAACAAAAATATATAAATCTTTCTAATGGTAATAGCTTCTAAGATTTAATGACAAACATGTTTTCTTTTAAACCTACACAATATTGTGACGTCTTATTGTTCATTTCTCTCAACTTTTAGCAGAAGTTAGATTAAAAATTAAAATAGAAAACGAGAATGACTACGTAGAAATGATATTGTTACCGATTGCTGTGTGTGTCTGTCTCCATCGGCAAGTCCCAAATCAGCGATTTTAGCAGTCATGTCTGTTCCAAGAAGAATATTCCCGGCACAAAGATCTCGATGAATGATCTGCAAAAAGGAAAAAACATTTCTGTGGTTAAACTGGTGTTTGAATGTGTTTTGGAAACTATTGAGATTAGCTGCATCAGTTAATCCGTTGTTCTTTGAAACTATACGTGCGCCACGTGGCTTCAATTATCTCCTTTGTTGGTATACATAGACTAACTATTTTCCCTCCATCTTCTGTGCTTATTGTTTTGCTTTAATATATCTACGTAATGTTTTGTTCTTGATAAAAGTAGTTTCATTTGTGTTGACTTTCCCTCCATCTTCTGTGCTAAAGTTGTTTTGCTTTATATCTATGTCATGTTTTGTTGAATGTCTTGAGAAGAGAAGTATGCAAAAAATGTTGACTTGAATTGAATTTATAAATACAAAAGTACCTACCCCACTTTTGGACAAGTGCTCCATCCCTTTGGCCACATCAACACCGAATTGGAGCAAGTTTGAGGAGGTCAGTGGGCGGTCGCCCTCTTTGTTCGACTGTTGTCGTCTGAGCTGAATAAGACGACGACTCCGCAAGAATGTACGGAGAATACCTTTAGCTAGATACTCAGTCGCCACGTACAAAGCGCCTGGATTCAAATGATTGTTTGCAAGAAGATGTAGTTATTAATACAGACATGAACGGACCAAGTCTTCCAAGGCTCGAGGGGGACCGTGCTCCGCTGGCCTCCATGAGCAGTCCCCTAAAAAGACCCCCGACTCAGTACTTTGCCGTTCTCTTGGAAGACCGTTTCTGCAGGAAGTCCGTTTTTGTTTTGTTATGTTTGCTGGAATTCAACCTCGTCTCCAAAATTCAATTGCACATCACTGACAGGTCAGGTTGCTTAGTTTTTGTTCCCAATATGAAAGGAACTGTGTCTCTGCATTCGCAATACTAGCTACAACCTTCAGCGAGGTACTTCTATAAAATTGACGGGGATCGACTATTCAGTAGGCCTATTCTTACCGTCATTGGAGCATGCACCCAACATGGCGACAATATTCGGGTGTGGTCCAATCATTCTCATGGTCAGAAACTCCCTCACTAGGACATCAATTGCGTTCTTAGGAACGTCATCTTTATCGTAATGTAGAATCAAATAGAATGTGATTAGGATCAAAACACAAAATCGTTTCATTCATATTTTTTAAGATACTTACGTCATATGTTTATATAGATCCCTTGCTTTGTCCCCCATTTTTGATGAAACACGTATGACTGAAAAGACCATTGGCCGAGAGTCGTGCGCAGTGCGTACACGTGAACGTTTTTTTTTTTTTTTTACTTTTACTTCAAAGACCCTTGGTGGTCAATTACGTCATGTGCTATCCATCTAGAACTCCCGCAGGGAGCAGTGGACCATTGAGAATCTATGTTATTTTATGGACTAGGTTAATAATAACAATAATAATAACAAATTCTTATATAGCGCATTTCACAATAAACCGTATCAATGCGCTTTACATTATTCGAAAGGTTCGAAAGCTTTTTTGAAAAACGATGATGTAACTACCCATAGCTTGGATTTAAGAAGGGTAAACTTACCGACATTTTTTTTTAAATAAAAATTGATTGCCTTTTCAATAATAAAAATAAACTATAGTAAGTCAAAATCAGTTTCCCCCGTAGACTTATGATTATGGAGGAACTACCAATTTACTGTCGTTAAACCATGTTAAACTGGCTCTTCCCAAATCGGAGGCTTCATAACAATGGATTAAACTGGCCCCTTTGAATGGACGTAGAGTAGTAATGTAGATTGAATTGAACTGAACAAAAAACGATGCATACTGGGGATCCCACCAAGATGGAGTAAGGCATACATCAACATCGTGTCCATGTACACTACCCCCTTGTCGCCCCCCTAGTAAAGCAACAACGGCAAGCGAGATCAAAACACATCTGGGGGTAGAGTCAACTTACCTTTGAGATTTTTGATTGCTGCCTGTGTGATCTTTCCCTTGATCTTCACACTGCCCCTGCGCACTACGGTGAAGCGGCCCTTGCCAACAATGAAGGACCTATCTATGGTTAGGTCTTCCCAGGCTATGTCACATTTAGCTGTCCAGAGACTACTATCAGAGCAGGGTTGTAACTCAATACTCGCGGAGTCCACTTTCCGGACAAATTGAGAGGCGACCTGTGACAGAGTGGTAAGAAGGATTAACATTCTTCCTTGTTAAGATTGTAAAACTCTGCGCATGCGTTGTTTAAGATGAATCTTCTTAATCTAAAAGTTTCGCAGTCATTCCACACCATTATAGGCACGATTTGAAACTTTGCATGGTGAAAATAAGGTTTGCAGTGATCGACATCATGTTGTAGGAGTTGAAACTGTTTGTGGTGGGAAAACTATCTTGAAACTAGAGTTTGCAGTTACACAGGTTGCAGCTATGAGAGCAGGGGCACTTCTGAAAAGATCAACCGGGCCGGGGCACGTTGTCACTTCTAATTGGGCTTAACATGGTTATCCCCTTCACAGTCTGTAAGGATATGCATCCACTAGGAGCCTAGCTGGTGCAGCAGAATGCTACATTTGCAACTGTACTTATATAGTTGAGTGCTTTTCTCGGGGCACAAGTGTCATGGCCGGGATTTGAACCCACACTCTGCTGCTGACAAAACAAGAACTTGGCTCCGGTGAACTAGACGGCTCGGCCACAACACGCCATGCCACCGCCCAAATATCTTCGGTAGAAACTCACTGGCAACAAGTAAATCCCCAATATTTTTTTTATGGAAGTCGCCAGACACGAAGGCTTGACGGCCTCTTTAAGGTGTGGGCTACAAACCAACTGTTTTTCCAAGGGCCGTTGCCACCTACTCCTGGGGCTGCAACAGGGTTTATCCCCTTTACAGTCCATACGGATGTAGGCTTGGGTATCATCCATCAGAAGCCATGGTTGGTAGATCAGAATGCACTACTATACCCCAAACTGCTGCACACAAACAGTTCGATTTCGAACAATTATGAAATTGTTCAGAGATATCAGAGATATCATATTCAGCAATTGGTTTATACATTACCCGTCCGTCAGCCACCGTGTTCAACGAAGGACGAGAGCGGTTCCTCCTGTAGAGTAGACTGACAACGATTACACTGATGCTAAGCAATAAGACACCGACCCCAAACACGATGACTAAAACAATGAGGGCAGTGTTAACACCTCCTCTTCCTCCTCCTCTGCCGTCACAAGACTCAACCCCTTGAACTTCAGAAAAGTTAAACACGAAAACTTAACTTTAATTCAATAAAATGTTTGAAGAATGAGTATGTGTGACGTGTGTGCGGCACCTAAATGTAGCCCGAGCCCTAAATGTAGCCTGACCTAAATGTATCCCCAAACATGTACCTAAATGTAGTAGTGCACTTTGTATTTTATCAATTTTAAAGACAGTAGACTATTTTGGTAGTTGTCAAAGACTAGTCTTCACAGTTGGTGTACCTCAACATATGCATAAAATTACAAACCTGTGCAATTTTTGAGCTCAATCGGTCGTCGAAGTTGCGAGATAATAATGAAAGAAAAAACACCCTTGTCACACGAAGTTGTGTGCTTTCTGATGCTTGATTTCGAGACCTCAAATTCTAAACTTGAGGTCTCGAAATCAAATTAGTGGAAAATTACTTCTTTCTCGAAAACTACGTCATTTCAGAGGGAGCTGTTTCTCTTGTAATCAAGAAAGGTTTTATGATGATAATTATTTTGAATAATTACCAATAGTGTCCACTGCCTTTAATGCGGAAAAAGAGTGAATGAAAACTGCACAACATTATGGCTTACCTGTGATAGAAACTGGCTCTGAATATGTAACGGAAACCTCCTAACGTAGAGTGAAATAAAACATACGTTAATTACCGTTAACTGATGTGATGTTCAATCGATCGAACAGAGGAATCGAAAAGGTAGGTGGAAAGTTGGTATCTCCAAAAAAGATTCCCATGGACCTTGACACACGAAGCAACTTATACAGACAACTTGAAGTCAACCAATTAATTGCAGTGCATGCTGCAGGCTGTACGACTTTCATAGCATTATTTCTCAAACATGTCTAACGACCCCCAATAAATAGTAACAACTATGTGAACATTCAAATGTGAATGGTGAATTCTCTTCTTGGAGATTGCCTGGAAATGGTTGCTGTTAATTGCATCGTGATATGTTAGGTTGCCCTTAAGTTATACAAATGTGTGTAGATGTAAACGGATATGTGATGCTTGAACAGAAACCGAAAAGGTAGGTGGAAAGTTACTATCGCCAAAAGAGAGTCCTGCATGGTTACGTACCGTGCCATTGCCTTTGCTAAACGCTCCAACACGAATCTCATAGTCGGTGTTCATGGCTAATGGAGCGTTGTAGTAACCTCCGTACGTCTCTCCATCACCCACTACAAACCCCTCCGGTACAGATTGCTTGAGGAACTCGGCTGCTATGTAATCATACGGAGAGTCTACATAATGTAGCGACTGTACGACATCTCTCTTGGTCGCGGATGGGGAGGCTGTCTTCTTGACATGAACTACGTAGGAGCTAAGAGAGAGTAACAAACTTTTTGGGATAAACACCGTGTGTAGATGAGTTGATAACTCATGCCTTTTTAACATGTTTGTGTGTAACTTGTAACCGAATATAGGTTAATTGGTTATGTCATCATCATGTGAAGCACTTTGAACCATTAAAAATACATACTCCTTGTAATGGATGTTCAGAAAGCCATAGCCTATTAGACTCGTCCGAAGTCTGTGATTGTGGTTGTTTTCAGGCTACCCGTAGGAGCTTCTATGCGCGGCTGGTGCAGAGAAATAACCGCGATCTCAGACTTGAAGTCTGGTGGCTAGTCTATCGGATATTGTACCAAATGCTTACACAATGTATGCGTCGTCGAATCTGTCCGTGTTGAGACTTATGGTGACTGTAGAGAGAGTAGATACATCTGGGTACGTTATCGGAGGAAGAGGCGCAGGAGGATCTGTGAATCAATGTGGAGATGAAATAAAGATACCAAGACAAAGAACAAGGCCCAATTTGATAGAGCTGCTTAAGCACACAAAGTAGCTTAGCACAAAAAAAGTTACGTTTTCCATATCATAATAAGGCTACAAACCAAACTACCGTGTCGTATGTACAATTTGTAACTGGTATCCTGCTCATTTCTGCTAAGCAGAACATTGAAGCTGCTTATAAGCAGTGCAAATTGCTTAAAAACATTTTTTTTACTGCTTAAGCAGCTCTACGAAATTGAGCCCAGGTAGAGATGTAGTCACCTTGTTCACAAAACGGATGACAATTCCTCTGCATTGTCCGGCATGCAAGTTAGATGAATGGAAGTTTTACATGTATCTTAATTTCAAAAATAATTTCTGCTGAACAAAGTTTGAGAAGGGCCTGTTTCTTCACTGTATAATCTCGTGTTCAATGTTGAGTTTTCCTTCAATGAGTTGTGTACAAAGCAAGCAGGAAATCCACTGCTTCATTTCGCAAAGAGCTAATGATCTTTAGTTCGTGTACCAAATTGATGAGAAAGGTTTGATGACATAATAATTATCACCATGCTGATATTGAGAGATTATCTTAACGATGAAATCCCCCACCTGGCTCCGTAGCTCTTTTGACATGCTATAATGCAATAATGTATATTTTTATGACTGTATCAGAGTCTTTAGAACCTCAACCTGTTCTAGGTCCGACTTCAGTAATGACATTATCACTCACTCATTTTTTTTAACTTCATTTTTTCTTACTTGTTCTCTCTATTATTTCCGATCCTTCGGGGTCAGATTCAAAACAACATTTGGTCTAGTATTCGAACCGCCTCTAGCTACCGGGAACATTTCGGTGGTCTAGTTGGTATGACACTGCGCAAAAACGCACATCGTTGTAAAATATAAAACCAAAGGTTATCCCCGATGCAATTTTCCATCTATTAAACCAGCCTTTAACCTGTCAGATTCAAAACAATGATATTTTAGCCTGTATAATTGTTACCGAGATGAGGTCTCGTGTACACTTGCAGGACTGCAGCACCTTCCGCAGAGTCTTCAGCCAGTACCGAGACTCTTATCTCATACTTCGTGCCTGGTTCAAGACCGCCTAGACTGTACGGTACGACCTCTACCTCAGCTCCAAGATACTCATCCGGTGTTGTGTAACTAGGCTGGTGTGGTTTCTCTAGAGCTTTGTACGCCACCTATTCAAAAGTAAAAGTATCATCCAAATGGTTTGACTCTCTTGTGATTAATCACCGGCCCTCGGGGCTCAAGAGAGGTTCACTAATTGCCCAATTGTTGGTCAATACGTGTATGTATTTACCATGTAGCTTCGTATTTGGCCTTGGATATTTGACGTTAGATCCCACTGGAGGGTAACTGTTCTGTCTGTTCGATCCATCGAGTGAAGATTCGTTACAAACTCAAAAGCTGTACAGAGGGAAAAACATAAGTCAAACTTAAAACAGCTTACTAAACCTTGCTTTAATATTACTATAAATCATAAGTTAACTACTTATTCATATTTATCAACAACTGAAACGTCGACAAGGAATAATTTACACAAACAAAAATACAATTGATAACGGGCACCTCACTGTTGCCCTGAGGCATTTAGCTCCCGACAAGGCTAATAAAACAATACACAAATATTCAATAAAATTATGAAAAATAATTGTTTTGGTTGTTAAGCAATTCAAGTCTTCATATTGAGTGTTCACTGTAATTTGTTTTATACCTTCACTTTGGGTTGTTCCATTGATGACGTCACTCCAAGGACCTGCCCCTACAGACGTCTTAGCTCGCACCTGTGGACAGATTTGGTTTATAAATTAGTTTTATAAATTTTCGTTTTCTTAACAAGAAAACTGCGGGGCAACAGCTGCAACATATTTTCGGCTGATAAACATTTACGCTTAGCAAGATATATCTACGCTAAGTAAGTGACTCTCTTCCCAGCTTGGGCTGTTGGAACTTTAATGTTAGCTTCTCGCTGAATATCATTGTTTGAGGTGCTTTAAGCCCTGGTTAATTTACGCTCGTCACATTTTACAGGACTCGTTTTCTTAATTATTACTTATCGATTGTTATATTCAATATATTATTATCGATTACCAAGTACCTGTATGGAGTAAGTGGAACCGATTGGTAGATTAATGATTTGATAAATCAAATTGCTCCCAGGTTGAATATCAGTGAGGACCGTTGTTGGCGATGAAACGTCGACTCTCCAAAAGGTGATGTCGTAGTTGATAATGATCCCATTCGGTGTATTGGGCTCGATCCATTCAACAATCAGGGCAGATCTGTAGGCAGTCGTTATGGTGACGTTCAAGGGCGCGGTAGGCTCTAAAGAAGACCAAGTTGGGAAAGAAATCTTCAAGTTTTACTCATTGAGGTTACTAGGGTGAACCGGAAATTAGTTGAAATGGTATTTTAAGCTCTTCGTCAGTTGTACCCATTTGTTGGTCATTTCGACATAATTGTCGAGTCTATCACGAGTCCATCTTACCTGACTCATCGGTCCTTACAGTAACACCATCTCCATACGGTCCAGGCCCCTCACTAGTGTTGCCTGCAACGTGCACTAGGTACTCAGTAAACGGCTCCAAACCAGAGACGAGCACAGATTCTTCAGTGTTATTTATGTATTGTTCACCAACAATCACGAGACTAGAAGCTGTGTCAGTGACATTCACGAAGTAGCCGATGGTGAAGCAGCGATCCGGTAGCCATGTTGCGGACAGTTGACGCGGTCCCTGTGACGTCACTGCAAGACTCACAACCAAACTCTCCCCTGAAATTGTAAAACATCGAGGTGTGCTAGTGAACCAAAAACGAAGAACCGTTTGAAATAACGGTATGAGAAAACTGTTTTATCATTGTGAGTAAAATATGTGACCATAATCGTATAATGGATCTGTCTTTTTAATTTGCGTAACTTTGTATGTGACGTGCTTACCACAGAACAACTGATATGGCTATCTTTAGGAAAATAAGACTTCATTACATTTCAAGCGCACAAAAGCGGCCGTCGAGATTATACTATTACGTGTACAGTGTTAATTAAAACAAGCGTTATGGTATCATGTTGTCCATCAGATGTTGTTTGTTGTTTGTAAATTATGTTGCTATAATAATGTGAGTTTTCTCTGTCCTTACTTGAGCACAGGCAGCTGGATCCGAAGTATGGTGACGCACAACCCTCTAAGGAAAGCGAGAAAACACAGCAAAAATAAAACACACATAAAATAGTTTATTTTTATTTTTATAACAAACACGTACATGAAACAGTATCCTGATTCATTAAAATATTGTTTTCCCCAAAAAGTAAGAACTAATAAACGCACCTTTCAGGAAAATTACGGTGTAAAAAAACGTCTGCCGGTTATTGGTGAATCCCTAAAAACAGTTAGTAATCTGAGTTTAACCATCATTCATATTGAAACACAGCTGTGGATATTATCTATTATGATTGGTATTACAGAAAGGGTTGACCCGAAACCACTAAACCATGACATACTCACCTCCACTGCATTGGCCCGTGTCTTTAAGACATGTTTGTCCGTCTACACATCGGCATGTTTGCTTGCAGTCAACACCATACGTCCCTTCATCACATTCTTTTTTTAGACGAAACCAGAGAACATTGAAATAGATAATTAGGTGTGTGTATGATAAACACTGCATACTATGTGCTTTTCTAGTCCTATGCGGGGACAACTCCAAAGAAACATCGGTTGAGATTCGAACCCAACACCTTCTACTTGATCTCTGAGCTCATCCAACGCGCATTCATTCAAAACCACGTGTGCGCAAGTAAACATGGAGTCAAGGCATATTTTATATAGGGTGCGTTCGTTTAGCTTCCCTGGGTCGACCTCGGTGTGTGGCGTTTTTTTTTCTAAGACGAACGTGGGTAATTATCTGCACACGTTTGTCCTGGAAAAAAAACACGCCACACACCGGGGTCGACCCAGGGAAGCTAAACGAACGCTCCCAAAGTAGTGCAAAGCCCTGAAGGGGGGGGGGGGGGGGGGGGGGGAGTCATAGCCATTGATAACCTAGATTGGACCAATTCATTTATCGAAGAGGGAGATCAGGTTCCAGAGTGTTTTTATTATTAGAAGAACTGGAAAATATTTTCACTCATATACTTCTTGCACAAAATTGAACAGCTATACAGACATACCAGATATAACAGAGGCATCTAATCTTTGTAGCAGGCTATCTGACCGCCTGTGTTAGGCTCTGGTATTTCAAAACCCCTGTCGATCAACTTTAAGACATACTGGGGGAGTAGTTAGTGGAACCTTCATACATTTTTGTAACTTTTAAACTTTCACAAAACATTTCGCTGCAATGAATCCTCACCCGGCATGCAGTCAAGTCCTTTATACCCTGCAGCACACGAGCACCCGTACGGGTCACGGAGACAAAACAGACGGCCTTGACAGTCGGTGTGGTGTGGGTCGATGTTGTCAGAGCAACTTCTCTCGGCATTCTTGCCAAAGACATGACGACCATGACCTGATTCAAAAACACCAGAAATAGATTAAAAAGTAGGAGAGCCCAGCAGTGTTTTCCCTACATTTCGATTTTTTTTGTGAACACAAGCTCGAATCCCACCTCACTGACTGGAGCTTTGTATGTAGAATGGGTTTCCTACATTGTAAACCTGAACACTGAACATGTATTTTTCTTCTTCACAATTAATATCCATTCTGCTATGGAAGCTTGCGTTGTTGGATATGTAATGAAATAAATATTTGATAAATAATCAGTGTGCAATATTTTGATGCACGAAAATGTGTTTTTTCTTTGTTTTAAGAAACTGGACAATCAATTTCCTTTTGAGAAGCCCTACTTACTTTGTTCGCAGTTTTCTCCACTGAAGCCCGGAGCGCAGACGCATGTTCCAGTGACGTCATCACAAACACCACCATTATGACATTGAGTGCAAAAAAGCGAGCAAGATGGCGGCCCCCACATTCCAGCTGCACAGCCTTTTTTCGAGAAAAAAATACAAACAATGAAGTCTATCCCGAGCCCAAGGCTAATCAGGTTGGGTTTTTTTTGATACCCGGTTTCATTGACATTAAACGACTGAGATAATTTGACTTCCCTGGACAAGATGCTAGTTCGTCGCAGTTTACTTCCCAACTCTTACCTCTATCACTTGTACTCCTGTGTGGAGAGGAGACCGCTCTCGCGACCGATCAGGCCAGGATTTGAACCTACATTCTGCAAATTAAAAAACTTGAGTCTCTCGCCCTAGATCGCTCGGCCCGCCTGTTTGATTACTATCACATAAATAAGTTCATTCTACCAGATGCAACAAGCTCGAGAACTTTAATTAAACAAATGTAAAAGATTCCAACCTCGCACTATGAGTCTCATTATGCCGTGACGTTGTTGATCTTCTTGGCCGTCCACGAAACAGCTATATATCCCTTCATCTGATTGGACAACACTTGGAATAGACACCGTGAGCTGATTATTCCATGCATCTATTGCATCTCCATTATGCTTCCACCTGTAGGTAGTGTTTGAAGTCTTGTTGAGCATCTGAAGGGAAACCGCCTCTCCAATGCTTGTCGTTAGGGTCCGATATACCGGAACAGTATGAACATTTGCGTCTAAAGAAAAAATTCAAAGATTATACATGTTTTGGGGAGGCTTTTTAACTCGGGCAAGAAATATCACATATTGTGAACTTTAAAGTATACCTAGAAATGAATTAACAAACCATCATTCGGGAGGATAATCGCCTGTATTCGAGTCGTGCTTTGATTTTTCGAAGCTTCGGAGTAGAAGACACCGACCCTGTCGTTTCCATCCAGATCCGGCAAAAGAAGCAACCTCGTCGCGCGACCGTAGTAAATGTCATCGACCTGGCTGGATTGCCCCGGTAGTCCGCTCTGATTTCCTCCGGTCGTCAACTGTCTACCGAATGACACGTTAGCAGTGATGTCCCTACATCCTTTGTATGCACCGATGACAATCTCACCTTGGCCCACTACAGGCGGGTGGATGACAACAGTGAAGTCCAACCCTTCCTCTGCATGCAAGAAGTCCATTAGAAACGTCAGTCTTGTTATGATATTATACGGAACCATCATGTATTTTGTTCACGAGGTTATTATAACAAAAAAAGCTTAACATTTTCAGGGTCAGAATTGACCCGGATTCCCGGTCCTATGAAACCCGACTCACTTCTGAGTCAGTAATCCGTATGACGCGGATTATGTGTCCAAGATGATCCAATAATCCGGGTTGATCCTGACTTGGGATTTGGTTTGGGGTGAGCGAGTATGGGGGCTTAGTAGAGCCACTCAACTTTTCTCAAAAACAGTTCATTTGTCACCGATTATTTCGAAGATCTGACAGATGCAAAAGTTTACCTGTTACTTCAGCTTCCGTGTCTGTATCAAGGAGTTCGTCTACCATGACTTCTGCCATTGCTACAATCTTGATGGAGGTCTTATCATGATTGACGCTGACATAACGAGCCGTGACGAGCGGACTGGGCACGAACGGCAACAATGCTCCCAAGCCGGACGCGTTGATTGATACACGAGGGCCGATAAACCGGTTGAGGTAGTGGTCTGTGCTGAAGCCTGCCCTCACTGTAGCTTGGTCGAGTCTGTTAGCTGCAAATACAAAGTAGATGGTTATGAGTTGTCTTGACTTTCGATATTAACCCATGAATAAGGAATGGTGTGGAATTACAAAGTCAGTTGCAAAGACCTTTTGTCAGAGAAGAAAACACCCTCACTTTGAGCAGTAAATATTGTTCTTATAATTTATTTCGAGAAAGTAACGACACCGTAAGAAAAGTATTTTCTTTTATTTTGTGGAATTGCTGTGTTGTCATCAAATGCTGTTTTTTCCCAAAGTTACCCACATTTCGATTACATGAAATTAACAAAGTGGATGAACAGGAAATGGGCGCGGTGAGCCTGGGAACACATTCACATAAGTCAAGTAGTAAGACTGCAAAACTTGTAATGATAAGGTTTTAAGTTCAAATCCTACAAGCTATAACTGCTGATTTCACAATGACTAATCTAAGTATTGTTGATTTTGTGCAATTCATAATTATAGACGTTAAACCAATGTTTTTCATTGGCGTTAGGCTGTTGCCAGCTTGGTTTTGATATCCCCCTTGTGGGAGTTTGCCGAGTTCCGAATTATAATTTTTGTACATTTCATAATGTTTGTGTATTCCTAAATTTTCGGAACGTACACACCTACTATAATACCTCTAACCTGAAAGAAAACAAAAACCCACAATGACTCTAAACGTGACTGGTGACGTCTGTATTCTCTACACCTAAAGGAATTGGGCTTAAACGTCAACATAAACTTACCGCAACAGTCAACTCTTACTTTCAGAGATATTTGTTTCAAGCAGTAGGCTTCACCAAGGTCAACTCTCCACCATGGTTTAACTTCAGCCACTGGGGGGAAAGGAAAAGTTAAGACATGGTGAAGGAACGTAGTATCAGAGTAACACAGCACATTGGTGATGATTACGTGATAGTGTGGTGAAGATTGTTAATAAAACATAAGGGGTGGTAAAAGAGGGTGGTCAAGTTCGCGATGGTGATAAAGGTGTGGTGAAGATGTTCGGAGTTCCCAATGTTCCGAACACCATGTTCCGAAAACCATCTCGTGTTTTAAACGTAATGGTTAGGGTCATCAGGGTCAGGGTCAGGGTCATTGGATCGGGGTAACTGCTAGGATCAAAACAGATCACTCGGGGTGTCGGCAGATGTAGGTGTGTATGCAGAAATTGTACTGGTGATGTAGATCATAGATGTAGTGAAGATGTTGATTATCGTTATTATGGTGTTGTGTTGAAGACGGTATTTAAAATTGCTTTGCACATGGTAGTGTAGATCTTTTGTGATAATAGTTGTGGTGAAAATGATAAATTGTAAATGGGTGTAGTAAAGATGGTGTACTGTAAACTAAAAGGGGGGTGGTGAAGATGGTGTAGGGTAAATGGGTTGTGGTGAATATACTGTAAATGGGGCATGGTGAATATGGTGTATTGTTTAAATTGGTTGTGGTGAAAATGGTGTAGGCCTACTGTAAATCAGGTGTGGTGAAGATGTTGGCGATGAAGATCGTGAATATTCCTTTTTTTTTTTTACAAACGCCCCAAGCCTCGGTTTATTAGCAGTTAATTTATTAAATCGTACACAACTTCTGTAGGTTAACCTATATAATTATAAAAAGTATACCTGTAACCGAAATTGAGTTCTGACCCCCGTCGATAGCGTGTTTTGCAATGTACCCGCCGTTGGTTGAACTCTGCTCAGCCTGCTTGTCTCTCAAGTCAAGGGCTCCACCTTCGTATTAAAAAGAGACACAATTTATTATTCGGTTGCAAAATAAATATAGTTTATATTAGGCCTATCCTGCCTATAGCTGCACATAGTATAGTGACAGACATTGTTTTGTCTCCTTACCTGTTTACCTGTTTACCTGTAGATTCGGGCTCTGCATAATGAAGGCTAAATGAAGCATTATAAAACGCCCATCCATATTCACACAAAACTTACTGCAAAAGTACTGAATGCAATGGAAGTAGCAAAGTTAAATGTGAGAGCAGAAGTGAACGTGACTTTATGATCTGTGCAACATTTTTTCCCCAATATTTGTTTACTCTTGTAATCACAGTTTGTTGTGCTGCCAGTTGGTAAAAAAAAAATGAATGAATGAATATTTGATTTTTGTTTATTGTTAGAATACTTACATTGTCTGATCAGCAACAACAAGCAGGCGAGAGTCCAAACCAAATTAATCCTTTGACGATATGTCCAATGTTTGTCCATATATTCCTTTAATTGTTGGGAATATTTCCACAACTACATTGCTATTATTTGCGTCATCCAAAAGGACTGAAAACTTTTATTGAAACGACTAATTCTAAGATGCACAACAGACTACTTTGCAGACTAATAGTTTTCAATACTAATATGGTACACCAGTAAAAATTAACAAAAAACTGCAGTTGGAGTTGTTGATTTATGATGTCTCCCTGTATTTTCGTGTAAAACCAAGCTTGAAGTTTGTTGTTTTTAACGCGCCTAAGCATACACGATAAAGGAATCATAGATATAGAATGAAAGGAATTTACTACTTTGGGCGCGCGCGTTCCGAGAAGACGGGCGCAGAGCACAATCCGTCCCTCACGTGCGCGGACGGACGGAAATTGCGTCTTTTTCAAACTCACGAAAGCGCGCGCGCTCAAAGTGGTCAATCAAGATGGCTCAATTTTGGCGCGTTAAAAACATGGAACAAACTTCAAGCTTGGTTTTTACGCGAAAATAAGGGAGACATCGTAAACTAACTCAAAACAAAAATGATTTTTTTTTTTAAATCAACCCTAATTATTCTGAAAATGTAGTATTTTCTGCATCGTAGAATTAGTGGTTTCAATCAAAGTTCTCAGCCATAAGGATGACGTAAATAAAAGAAATGTAATTGTGTAAGTCTTCCCAACAATTGAATGAATAGATGGACAAACATATGACGAGTCTTCGAAGGATTAGTTTGGTTTGGATTCTCGCCTGCTTGTTGTTTCTGGGAGTTAGACAATGTAAGTGACAAGTTTTATAACAATAAACAAAGCGTGCAAACAGCCATAAAGCCACGTTATAACGAGGCAAAACTATGTGCAATAAACAGCATTACTAGTTTCCATCGAGATTTATTTTGTGATGTCGTGGCCGTGGAAGTGTCGTGGCCGAGCGGTAAAGAGCACTAAATCAGCTGAGTGTGTGGCCCCATGTGTTGTGTAACGCATGTAAAAGAACCCAGTGCACTTATCGAAAAGATAAGGGGTTTGCCCCGGTGTTCCTGGTTGTGGCTGCTGAATGCACCTTGTAAACCATTATATTATACGGTGCTAAATAATTATAAGACTTCGATGTTATTATTGACATTTCAATTGGTCATTTGTTTCAAATTGAGAATCGAGTTAAATCCTGTCTACATAATAATACACAACAATACGGGCCTACATGTACTGTACCTAATACACAGTGCACACTACAGACGCCCCGAAAGTAAGGATTCCATATCTGTCTTTTGATTGGCCTGATGTAATGTTTGTCAGCTCCACCATCAATCACCTCAGACCAATCAAATCACTTTGAAAGCTTACGTCACTGCCGTTTATCCAATGAAATTATTGTGTCCAATGAAATCGCTGGAAATCACTGGTAATGCCAAAGACAGGGGACCAGTTTACTTTTTTTTACACTTAAGGCCGTGTCCGAAACGGCGACTTCGGCTACAGCTACGGCTAGATCGCGCGCGTCTGCCTATTCTTTAACACTGGTAGACGCGCTGATCTAGACGTAGCTGTAGCCGAAGTCGTCGTTTCGGACACGGCCTCAATTGCATGGCTAGCTACAGTGGCTAGCCATCTGAGTTCTGAGCAGACGATAACGATAATGTGCATATCATTATTCACACGACACATTCCTAAGCACAGCTGCACCATTCAACAGTGTTATGCAAATGAGAAGCTTTTGTAGCGCCCAAATTTGAAGCACTTTTGTCACATGAACTGCACGGTCATTATTATAATGATGGCCGCAGCGAACTGGAACAACAGGATTATGGCTGCAAATTCTTGCATCTTGCTTTGGATTTGTACATCGTGTGTCTGACTAGGAATGTAGGAGCAGACAGTGGCACATTCACGAGGAACTTTGTAGATAATTATTGGACTAATATCGGGAGCTTTTCATTGCAGTATTAATGATCTAAAGAAGACTTGTTGGAGGGACACTAACTTTTTGGAGAGTGACATTTTGCTACACGTATGGAAGTGTGTTATATAACACACACAACTGCTGCAGTAGGCGTACAACTAGAACAGTTTCATGGTTAAGCCATTCCTTTTAACAAGTTCCAAGAATGAGTTAGCTCTCATACTTCAAACATGGAGGCAGACACATTCTACCTCCATGTTCAAACTACAAACAGGACAACAACATAACTTTGGTGTTGAGTACACGACTGAAGACAGACCGGCAGTCAACAGCTGTATAGCTCCCGAACAGTGAGTTCTCGTCGTTCGGCCAAGCTTCAAGAGACATTATGGGACTCCAGGGACTATTTCGTGAACTTTGCAAGAAGAACTCTGAGCTGACGACTCTCATTCTCACGAGGCTGAGCCCGGAGATGGGAGTTAAAAATCTATGGATATGTGGTATGTGAACGTACATTATAGAGTCGTCGCCGGATTAAGGTGAGGACAAAAAATTGCCGTATCTAATTTTTTAAAGTTCACTTGCGCGATATTCACCTCTTCGATATAAAATTTGTTTTACTTCATTATGAGGCAACACAACAATAGAAAATACATGGTCCTATATTTTCCCCCTGAACAACCATTAATTTGTCTGTAAAACCATTGCCGTTTTTGAAAATATATCTTATGTTTCCAGTGGTATGCTTCTTCTTGTATCTTTGCTATTATTTTGGTGAATGGCACAGGTAGGTCTATTGCCCTGTATCTAATCGTAACACTATAACGCTTAGGTAAATCTGTCAGTACACACACACCAGGGCCAAATTTCATAGAGCTGCTTAAGCAAAGAATTCTGCTTAAGCAAAATAACCCATGCTTAGTAAAATCAGAATACCGGCCAAGACCCCACTCAATTGTTATGCTAACAATAGCTCAATACCAGTCACAAGCAATGTATTTGGCATGACATTTTGGCCAGTAACCTGTGTAAAATTAGCAAGCTATTTTCGTGCTTAACCAAATTTTTGGCTTAAGCAGCTCTATGAAATTGGCCCCAGTATTGCCCATCTAAAAAAAGCTAGTAATTAGTAGAGGTCGGATAACGCAAGTTGTCATGTAAAGACAAGTTGAAGACTGCGATTGGTTGAGATGGTTTAACCCATTCTCTTGCAGAGTCCCCATCTCTTTTCTTGCCCCGCCCCTGCCCATTAATGTTCGGCGATCTTGTTGATGTTGTCCTTGCTAGTTGTTTTCAAGATGACTTCACATCACTGTCTTGGGATTTCTTATGTTGCATAATGGTCGAAGCCATTTATGCTATTTAATTGTGAGAATAGTCTAACTGGAACATTTCTGTCAGGGTTGATATTTCACGTCGTCGCTTGTCATGTTTATTTATAATTGTCATAATCTTATTTTTTCAAATAGTGTTATGTATTCAGAGGAAGAGTACACAACTTCATTAGCACAAATTTTCAATAATTCTGAAAAGATTAGTATTTTTTTGGAGGATGTTTTTTCGGTGTAAAATAATTTAATTAGTAGATTCTGCAATGTTCTCCTCAAAAGTGCATTGTGTTGTTAGGCACACAGCCTGCCACACGTGAATGCTTTAGAAGTAATCACGCAGATAAAATCTAACATAATCTGTAATTAAATTATTTCGGACCAATTCTGCGTTCATTATTTTGTTGGGCTAGAATACTTTATGTGGTTAAAGGAACACGTTGCCTTGGATCGGTCGAGTTGGTCTTTGAAAAGCGTTCAGTAACCGTTTTTTATAAAATGCATATTATGGGTAGAAAGATGTTGTAAAAGTAAAACACAATGATCTACACAAATATGACTCCAAATTGCGTGGTTTTCGTTTTACATCGTCGACTAACACGGTCGGCCATATATGGGATTCAAATTTTTGACTCCCATAAATGGCCGACCGTGTTAGTCATATATGGGAGTCAAATTTTTGACTCCCATAAATGGCCGACCGTGTTAGTGCGCACAGTAAAAGCAAAACCACGCAATTTTGAGTGAAATTTGTGTAGATCATTGTATTCTACTTTTACAACATCTTTCTACCCATATGCATTTTATAACAAACGGTTACAAACGCTTTTTATCGTCCAACTCGCCCGATCCAAGGCAACGTGTTCCTTTAAGCAGGTCCATGAAATTAAGGTTCCGGTCATAGTCTTGATATGATAAGTACTTTATTACCAATAAGAAATATAGATAAACCAAGACAATAAAATTAAATTTTACTTTTTTATTGTTGCACTTCTGTCTGACAGAGCTCGAAACATAACATTCTCAACAAAAGTTAAAATCATCTTGAATAATGAAGGAAAATACTTTGAATATTAGTAAATGCTTAAGCTGCCATGTATGTAGTAAATAAATTTGAAATGGTGAAAATTACACTTAGAGCCAACCAACAAATTGTATTGACTTTTGACACCAGGCAAAGTGAAGGCAACCGACTGCTTGTTAGTTTGTTTAGATGGTCTTCCTGTCAAAGGAACTCGGTTAAATCCAACAAAAGGGGATATTAACACCAAGCCTGCCCCAAAAAAATCTCTTAAAACACAAACATTGGTTCTTTGTGATTCACTGGAAATTGTGATTCCTAGACAACAATGCTTGTTCTAGTCATTGTGCAATGTGCGGTTAGCTTGGTTGGATTCGAACCCACAACCTTGTGGTTGCAAGTCCTGGGGTCGATTTCACAAAGAGTTAGGACTAGTCCTAACTTAGGACTAGTCCTAGGAGATATTAAAATTGTATGGCTAGCCGCTAAGCCTAAGTTAGGATGAGTAACTCGTTTTAATCAAGATAGTCTTAATACTGTACAAAAGATAAATAAGTGATAAATACGTGACCAAAATAGAATTATTATGAAATAAGAAGTGATCATCGCACTTATTCTTTCTTACAAACACCATTACCATAAAACAAACACTGACTGCCATAGCAAAACCCAAACAGGGCCAAATTTCAAAGAGTTGCTTAATCAGAAGATGTTGTTTGAAAATTTTCTGCAAAGCAAAACTATTTTTTAAATTATTTTGCTTAGCTGCTTTTTTGTGCTTAGCTTTTTCTTGTGCTTACGCAGCTCGATGCAATTTGGCCCAGGTGGTGAGCACATGGCAGGTTGAAAAGGGCTACTGTACAAATCATTCGCTCCAGCACCTAAAAAATACTTAGTTTAATATCTGAACCAGTTTCTATCATAATCTTTAAAACATAGTAAGTGATAAAAGTGTGTAAGGTTTATGTACATATTTTACAATATTATTATTTTGTGTGATAGAATTATTTTTGTCTTTACAGACTACTTTATTCAAGCTACTTTAAGGCAACAAAATAAAATAATTTATTTGTTACACTTTAAGAGTTCTTAAAAATTACTAAAACATTGAGGCACTTGGCATTTTTCATTTCAATGTTTTCTTATTAAAGGTGATTTTGTTTAATGCTTGTACTTTTTGCATTGTTTTAAGAAGTATAACAATTAACTGCAAAATTTGTCAGTTGCGTTGCTTAGCGTAAAATGCCAAAAGGTATACTGAAAATGAGGGTAGAATATTATTGTGGCTACTGTTACCGAACCCTGTATATTATTCCAGTCAAAAAAGGTCTATCATCGCCACTCTTTCAATATGCTATGGACAAGTACTTGTATAAAAGACTGACCACAGGCACAGTGAGTGCTAAACCATTGCTAGGGGTCAGGTACAAGTGGGTAACTAAAGTGAATGGAAACTGTTGCCATGTTTTTGTTTTTAATATTTATTGAAATTTACTGAGTATGTAAAATAGGAGACTTTTGGACGGTCCTTTTCACAGTTCTGACCTGCAAAAAAGGACCGTTATGTCTCCTCTCCTCCTCGGCGTCTCAAAAGTCTCCCATTGGAAAGCTATATAATACACCAGTAAATTTTACTGGAATGTGGTTACAAAACCACTAGACTTATTTCATTATTGTGTTACCGGGCAATTGCTAAATTCATTGGTCCTCGTCAGTGGTCCTCTGGGTGTCTTTGTCTCTCACAGCTTTATTTCTAATATCCACGGATTGCAAGGTGACCCTCTCCAACTATCGCCTTCTTGTTCCACCAAATCCTAAAAGTTAAAACAACAGATTCAAAATGGTCAAATAATTTGCTAAGTTTGTCCCAACTGCAGCTTTGAAAGCATTTCTAAAATCAGAGGGCAAGGGAAGACTTTTGGGCAGTCCTTTTTGACAGCTCTCGTCAGTAGTGCGCAATCTCGGACCTACGCGCGCAATAGCGTGTGCGTGTACGCTCGGAGCCATCAAAAAGGACAGTGATCATATCTGCTGCTGCCAGCATCCCAAAAGTCTCCCATTGATATGTGCACTATATTCACAATTTTAAAGACAGAATTCAAAATCACTGGGCCTAACATCACTATGGTTACGGACAAAAAAGGAGCTGAACACAAACCAAAATAAATGCTTACCAGAAGACTGTTAACACCCAAAGACAATGTCATAAGTACCATCTGTAACTGGAGTGCTGCTCATTTTGGCTTTTTAGCAAAATGTTATTCAGCAAAACTGTCTGCTTTAGCAGTTTCATGAATGGGGCGGAGGGGGGACCTTTGAATGCAAGGAGGCAGCAGACTTACCAACTTAATTGTCATTGTTTTTGTAGTTCTGAACGCGCACACGAATAACGATAACGAATGATTTACATGGCAAGTCTGCAGCTATTGGTTAAATTGACTGTACAGTAAGGAGGTGGATATCAGAACTTACCAGATGATGTTCTTGTGCCTGTTGAACCTCCCCCGCTGAAGCCTCCTCCTCCAAACCCACCACCGCCTCCACCCCCGCCGAAAAATCCACTGTTCCCGTAACCCCGGCGACCATAAGTGGGTGCGCCGTAACCATAACCACGACTGTAAAGAGAGGCAAAGGAACAAGGGTTTTCAAACTGCTTTCATAACACACAATAAAATAAAATGGTATAAAAATTGCCCTAGCGACATTTTCACCTAGTTACATTATCCTAATCTCTCCATGATTTAGAGTATGTGGGTCATTTCAAATGTGCCAATAAAATAGCTCCCATCTCCCAATGTCTAACTTACTTTTTTTTTCAGGACCCAAAAAACCCAACAGCACCCACAGCAATTGCTATGCTGGCTGTGGTGCTATTTGCTTTTTCTGTGGTGCCCTTTGCAAAGTTCCAATAAAATTTTTACATTTTCCTCATTGCAGTGCCCCTTACCAGGGGAAATTGCTGTGCCCAATATTCAAGATCAAAGTTCTAGGCCCGGTTCTTGATGAGTTCAGCAACTTCTATCTTTTCCAGGAGGTTTTGTTCTAGTTTTATGTACTTTTCAGTCAACAATGGTTTTCCTACAAGAAGTAAACTTGCGGAAAATACCAAGAAAAATTCTCCATTCAAAATGCCAAGAGCTAAATGGTGAACTGGAGAAATATTTTTCAGTGGTTTTCGAAACATAGTTATTATTGTTTATAGCTACACACTGAACTACAACTTACTTTCCTCTGCTCCCAAATAAGTAGCCCAGCATTCCACCTGTTGCAGCTCCAGACCAGAATCCACCTCCACCCACTCCCCCACCAGCACCCCGTCCTGCGCCATAGCCCCCTCCTCTTGAACCAGAGCAGCTATCCGATCCTCCATAGCCCGGTCTGAATCCTGGTGGTGGGGGGTTTCCCCCAGCGCCTGTGCCATGACCAGCTGGCCTAGGGTAGCCATCATCTGGATTGTCTGGAGTGGGAATGTGTTAAGGTTTCAAATGCTTCATAAATAATCGTCGTTAGTTCACTCTGTATGCATGTAAATAATAATAATGGGTGCGTTCGTTTAGCTTCCCTGGGTCGACCTCGGTGTGTGACGTTTTTTTTTTCCCAGGACAAATGAGTGCAGATAATTACCCACATTTGTCCTGGTAAAAAAAAACGCCACACACCGGGGTAGACCCAGGGAGGCTTAACGAACGCAACCAATGTATTTATATAGTGCATAAAGGTTCACTATCGGTTAAATCCTAAGTTTCCACATAGCTGTTCAGTTACTTAATCATCTATAGTGGATTATTTTTGTGATGGTTAATAGACCTGCTAGACAGGTTGTCTTCAGATGCATTTGAATTTGCATGTAATTCAAACTGAAATATTTCTCTGGAGGATTGGTACTGGTATGAACTATAGAATCAGTGAGCTTTCAGGTGGAAATATTTCTCGGAAGGATTTTGTATTGGTTTGAAATTTAGAATCGGTGAGCTTTCAGATGGAAATATTCTTCTGGCAGATTTGTTCTGGTATGAAATTTAGAGTCAGTAAACTTTCTAAGCAAAATATTATCTCAGGATTGGACCTGGTGTGTGAACTTGATAATTAGTGAGCTTCCAGATTGAAATAAATGACTTTTGCTTTTATTAACAATTCCCCCTATGTTTTAAAACAACTCCAGTCTTAAACAACCACTCAAGACTGGGTGAACATGATCACGTGACCAACCTACAACCATCAGTATTGCTTTAACTGTCTGGTGTATTTATGAAAGATCCTTTACAAACACAGACGTCATTTAAAAAGGATATTCGTTGGTACTGGTAGCTATACAGGTCCTGTAGATCCCATAGATGATAACACCGATGATGGCTAGAGTTATCCAATCACCAATTCCGGAGCTCTTCTTGTAGCTATAGCTGTTACTATGGTAACCATCGTTGCCATAGTAACTATGCTGACGTTGGTAACCACTTTTCTGTGTACCTTCCTTGGTGAGGTCCAAGGTATACTCCAACTGGAAAGATAAACAACTATGTTAAATAACAAAAATTAAGCTATGACAGGAGCAGTAATTTTCAGACAATTAAGAATCCTTTCAAAACATTACTTCTTCTGCTTTGGCAACCTCATTTCTCCACTTTTGTTCTCTCTATGGTCACTCAACACCAACATGTTTGGACTTGAATAAGATTGGTACGCCTGGTCCTGTGATAAGCAAATGTTATTTGGGCCTACAGTCCTAAATCCTCCACTCTACAATTACTCAACAACATGTTTGGACTTCAATAAGATTGAACAAATTTTAAATGAATTTAGAAGACGATCAGAAATTAATTCAGAAGACGATCAGAGCATACTGAAACCAACAGTTCTTTTCAGAACCACCCCAACTCATTCAGAGATTAACATTACATGGCGTTACTGCAAACCTTTCTACATTGTATATCCACAATGCAAAGTTTCAAATCCTACTTAAATGAATTTAGCCAAGATGACATGTTGCTGTTTTCATTCAAGCTTTTCTCTAATATGAAATTGATAGGTTCTAGTAGAGACTTACCCCACAGGATCCTTTTAAGATGAATTCATCGTCCGGGTGTGAATAGCCCTCACATGTCACTTCAATTCGCCCGAATCGGTATTCATTATCCATATCTGTCTTACACTCCCACTGTAAAATTCCAAGCAACAACACAATAGCATCAGTAAACAAGTAGAAGTCCAACAAGATTGTTGATTTGCCATTTAAGGGTGTGCCAAGTCCGAGGAATCAAGCGCACCAGACTCAAGCTCTGGTGTTTCTGATCAGCAGAGTGTGGGTTTGGAGTCGCGGTTGTGACAGTTGTCTCCCTAAGCAAGACACTTAACCTTTATTTTTGCCTCCTTTGGATGGGATGAAATGCAGTATGTCCCATGTGTTGGGTCGTGCCAACGAAGCGCCCCAGTACTCTTTTCTTCTAACTATTTGCAAATGTAACCTAAAAGAAACCTTGCAACCCCCATCAACTCCACAAGGTCTTATTTACCTTATTCACAATTTAAAGCTCATGATCATATTTCAGAGGCTTTGCATAATCTCCCTAGGCTGTAACCACTGCACAAGTTACGGTGAAAGTATCGGCACTTTTAATGGAGGTGCTGACTTTCTAAGACTAGTTAGTATACCCCTTCACATCATACTGCTCGTTTTCGTTATGTTACGCCAGGGTGCATTTTCGCAGAACCATAATAAGTTTTTTTTTACACTTTTTGCTTTGTGTGTACCATGCTTTTTAATTATAGACCAATCCGAAGAAACAAAATTGGTAGCGCCCTCTATTGAAAAATTACCAACTGCGGTGTCTTTTTGTGCACAAACTAGGCATTGAAGACACCGCAGCAGTGGCGCGCGGTGCTCAATACCTGTGCGCCCGGTGCGCGCCTGGATTTATCTATACCCGTTTTTGTTTGGAACACATTGTTGATGGCTCCATGTTATGGCCCAAGCAGAGTCTTTCTCAAAGGTTAAGCAAGTTTTAATAGATGGAAATTTGCATCAAGGACTAAGAATATTAATTTTGTTCTATCCATACACCGATGTGTGCTAGCACTGTATACTCAGTACACCCCCAGCTCCGTGAAAACAAATCACAGGCATATTACTCAGGTGGGATTCACGCCCATGACCAAGTTGTTCACATGGCAAACTTTAAAGCGGTGGACACTAATGGTAATTACTCAAAATAATTATTAGCATAAAACCTCACTTGGTAACAAGTAATAGGGGGAGGTTGATCAGCTCCCGCTGAAGTAACGCAGTTTTCGAGAAAAAAGTAATTTTCCACGAATTTGATTTCGAGACCTCAGGTTAAGAATTTGAGGTCTCGAAATCAACCATCTGAAACTTTGTGTGACAAGGGTGTTTCTTCTTTCATTATTATCTTGCAACTTCGACAACCAATTAAGCTCAAATTTTCACAGGGTCGTTATTTTATATATATGCTGAGATACTGGTCTTTGACAATTACCAATAGTGTCCAGTGTCTTTAAAGACAAAAACCAACCCCACCCTTTACCTGAATGTCATAGCCATCTGAACCTTGATTACGGCACTGGACAACCTGTGGTTTGAAGGCTGAACAACCTGCTGATCCACCAATGCACTTCAACTGAAAAAGTAAAACCAACAATGTATGTTTTTAAATTCAATCCAAACCAACCAGGGGGCCAACAAAAGAACTTTGGCTTGACAATAAAATAAACAAAAGTTTGTTAAATTCAATCATTACTAAATGAAAATAGGCAAAACAACGAGGGGACCTACAGCTGACCTCAGGTAAAACCAATAATCAATCAAACCTCTAGATTAAAATAAAATAATAAGTGATCAAATCTATAAAAAAACAAAGTATTCCTCCACTAAACTTACAGGATAATAAAACTAACCAATACAAAGTAATCCTCTAGATTTTTCAAGGTGAATGAAAACGTCACATTTTTATGACCTCCCCAGAACAAATTAATCCCTCCACCGCTTCCCACCCACGCATTTCAATCTGCATTAAGCCCAGTTGAGTTCAGACTTGAATGTGAATGAGATGCAAATTTTGACATCACATGGCTGTATTCGCAGCGAATGTTTCGCAGGAGTTAAGCACTAGTCAACTGATGCGCACTATTTGTTGCGAATTTGTGATGTCAAAATTTGTATCGCATTCGAGTTCGCCAGGAAGTATGAACCGGGCTTTACGCTTACCTGTGGTACTGGACTGCTGCGTCTACCTGTGGTCATGTGATCAGCACGCAGTGTCAGGACTTTAACATCATTTAATATGACTTTGTCCTTTCCTGAAAGAAAACCCCCAAATACAAGAAAGGTGTACTTCTGTTTTTCAAAACAATAAATAAAATCACATACAAATTTTGTTTTGATGTAAGATGATGTATTTCTACAGCACATATTCGACTGAAGAAACACCTAGAGAGTTTTTACTTGCATATGATTTTAATCTGCAAACGCTTTGTATATCACAGATCAGACTTGAAAACTACTAGTACCATCAATAAAATTAAAGGAACACGTTGCCTTGGATCAGACGAGTTGGTCTTTGAAAAATTTCTGTTACCGTTTGGTATAAAATGCATATGATTAGAAAGATATTTTAAAAGTAGAATATAATGATCCACACGAGTATCACTTGGATTTCCTATTACCTCGTCAACTAACACGGTTGGCCATTTATGGGAGTCAAATTTTTAAGTCAATCTTAAAAAATGCCCTTCAATACACTTCTTCTTCAGGAATACATGACACACTAGACATGTTCGCTGCCATGCTTGATTGGTTGTAAGATTGTTGAATTGAATGTTACATAAAGAAACAAGACTTTGGCAAACAGTCAAACAGTAGAAATTATTAAATATACAGGAAAATTATACACTCATGGTAGACCCAGTAACTTGCGCTCTATACTTATTTTTTTTTAAATGTTGACATTTGCACCTTTGCATGGAGATGAAAATGTCAAAATTTAGGGTGTTTAATGAATTATACTTACCTCCACCGAATCCAAAGGCTGCAGATATATCATTAACAAAAATCCCCAACAGAAGGACTTGTAAACATCTTAAAATTGCCATCTTGGTCCTGGGTACAAATAATACAAGGTTGAACTTTGAATTTATTTATAAAATCATACACAAAAATATAATAAATGAAGCCTAGTTTTGCTTGCGAGTTTTCACAAAATCGTAAATGATTTCCACTAAACTAGTCTTGCCCTGGAAATGTATGACCTTTATTATTAGCTTTATGTTGTAAATGAAAATCTGACATTGGAGTAAGTTTATATACTATCTCTGGTGTAAACAAGGATGATGTGGCCTTAGCTTTTTTTTATTTAGCTAAAAATAACAATGACGAAATATCTATATCACAGGCCTGATGATCCAGTCATCCACAGAGAGTTGACCATACACAAAGGCCATGAACATGATGAAAGCTGTCCCTTAAATACCCATTGATACATAAGATCTATTCAACCCTTGTGACTTATCAAACAGACTTTTAATCCTGATGAAATTATTTTGTGTTATTGTCTACACATCCACAGCACAAGATTTGTGTGTGCGCTCACTAAATTGCACTTAGAATTTGTCTGAATTTACTGGTTCTGTAATTAAAAAAGGAGAAATAAGTTTGTTCACTGAACACTTTAAATTTCATGCAATGTCATTGACTTACGCCGTTTTTAGTTGTTATTTGAGCGACGAAAATTCAGCTTTTCGACCTCTTTTTCAGGCCACCCTACGCTGTTTACTCGACGATGCATTGAAAATGTACACAGGATAGAGCCGTACAACAGCTTCAAATTAAATAGACCTACACTCAAAACAGGCTACAAAAAGTAGTTTCATAGATCATGCATGAATCACAAAACGTATTTTTAAGTATATTTTTATCCCCAAAACATGCCATGAAGCATAAATACAATTATCTTTAGCGTTATTTCCCCTCATTTATAGCTAAAACGTGAGAAAACAAAGGTTTGGAACAAAAAACAGTTCCGTTTCGTGATAAACATTGCGCCCTGAAATATCGAGGTCAAAAAGTTCAAAGGTTAAATGTTGACCTCCATTGCACCGACTGTTTCGCATGCAGCGAATGACTTGGGGTAGTGTCTCTTCAATTTGTACCCTGAAAAACCATCGTTTTTATCAGTTTATTGAATAAAGGATGGGTATTGCTCGCATAGATAACTTGGACGGCAAAGAACCGATCAGGAATGTTTTGAACACGACGGCTGTAGGCGGTGCTGCAGGTAAAAACATTTTTAGTATTTTTTTAAAGTTTAATAAAAATAACAAACTTTAACTTTTTTTATTATAAATAAATTATAATAGGCCTAAGTTTTACTCTTCTATTAGAGTTTCATAGAATTTGTGCTTAATATTCTAATTTAGAATTAATTTATAACGTACATTGATCTCAAGTTGTGACAGTGACACTCAGGGCAGTGTTGTTAATTGTGTTTATAAATTATTATTGATATAGGCCTATAGGCCTATTATATTAATAATTAATTGTATTTGTATTTAAAATTTTGATGAATGATATTTTTATTTTTGTATATAATAAGCATGATATGGATAGGTGCCAATTGACCGACGAGACAGCTCGACCGTTCGGCCAACTCAACGGATGTTTTTTTCAACTGTCGGACAACTTGACTTAGGACCAAGACAAGCCGACAAATGGCCGTGACGGGGCCTCATCACGGGGCGTGCAGAGGGTCGGGAAAGGGGGATGGGTTAGGGTAGGTTAGGGTTAGGGTTGGGGTAAGCCTAGGGTTAGGGTTTGGGTTAGAGTTAGGGTTAAGGTTAAGATTTACGGGAAATTTGTGTTAACATGTCTGTAACGGAGGTCCGTTCAACCGTTGACTTGTCTTGGCCATCCGTCGAGTTGTCTCAACTAGTCGAGTCGTCTGAACCGTTGATTTGTCCGAACGGTTGAGCTGTCTCAACCGTCGAGTTGTTCGAATCGTCAAATTGTCCGACGGACGAGTTGTCTGACATCCATCAATTCATGATGACGTTGTTTTATGGTAGACCCAGTTACTTTTATCGTTATTGGTCGACCAATGAAAGTTTTACGACCGTTAGCCACCAATAACTGAAGTTTCCTTTGTACTACACAACCAAAACTTTCCCCACACACTCAAATATACATTGACTTTTTGTTGAGTGGAATTGAAAAAACATCTTCAAAAAATGAAATTTTCTGCACAGTATTTACTGTTGTTTTTCTGCCGCATCCCCCGTTTTGTTACATCTCAATATGCTCAACACTTTATAATTTTTTTGTTCCAGGTATCGCCTACTCGGGAACGAATCTTGTTATGTTCTTCCCTAAGACATTCGGAGAAGCAGTAGGAAGGTCCCTTACCCACACAGCAACATTCGGTAAATACTACATATTAGAGTCTGGTACTGTTTCACTTTGAAGATGAAGTGGTAGTCTTGGCCTATGACATCAATGATGGATAGTGGGTTTTGGTTTTGTATAGACGATGTGACCTCTGACATCACTCGAAAACCATAACATGATTTGGGCGCACAGCCAGCTAGCTTTTTGCCCGGCGAAACATGACGTATTCAGTGTTTTATCAACAGAGGGCGTTTTGAATGTAAACATAGGTCACATCGTCTATAGCTTGTAGTTATTAAAAAAAAATAAATAAAAAAAAAAACACCTAGCAGCTTCCATACTCAGTAAACTAAACTTTTCACTGAGTATTAACTGAGTGTGACTGTGCATTAGTTAACATCTACTAAACTGTTGCATTGCAGTACCTGCAGCTATGATACAAAGTGTAGCCATCAGGCTAGCTCGGTGGTCTAGTGGTAAGACATCTGTTCTATCAATGCAAAGGTTGTGGGTTCGAGTTCAACTCGAGTGATTCGCCTGTAGATTGTTTTCGTAGAACTTGGTATAAATTACTGAGGATACAGTGCATAACACTCGTCAGTGTTAGGGTAAAATACAAATTATTATTTATCTCTGATGCAAAAATGTACAAAATTTTAGGAATTTTTTTACATCTATCAGTTGGTATGAGGTTGTTTCACTGATCATTCATTGTTTGTTTTCTCTTATCTAGCCATGATGGGCGCAGTTTTTGGAGCAGGAACTACTATATCAGCATCTGTAAGAGGAAAAGATGACCTGTACAATTATTTCATCGGTGGATGCTTGTCAGGAGTCATGCTTGGAGCTAAGAGTAAGTATATTTTATGGTAATGAAACTAAAGACCTGTTCCCACTGGACAGTTTTTTCCCGCTGCAATGCGGAAAGTTTCCAAGACTGGCTTTTGTGTAAATCTACCGTGCAGTCCCACCTAAACTT
Organism: Asterias rubens; assembly: GCF_902459465.1. Classification (NCBI taxonomy): domain Eukaryota; kingdom Metazoa; phylum Echinodermata; class Asteroidea; order Forcipulatida; family Asteriidae; genus Asterias; species Asterias rubens. The sequence continues at coordinate 13,104,423 of NC_047073.1, read as the reverse complement.
ATATTCTCTGATGTTCGTTTGCAGAGAGTTTTACAGCATAGTCGCGGTAGGTTTACAGGGCAGAGCTGTTCAAATTTTAGCGACCCTGATAAGACACCATGGCTATGTGGAAGTCTTCCATGACCTCTATCAGCCTGTTAGTTTACTGACATCCCCCATTGGATTTAATGCAGAAAAGTTGTGGTACCTAAAAGAAAAGTCCAATGGGGGGTGCCTCAAAAGTGAACTTAACCATCATTGCTGGCAAGCCTTAGAAAACCTGTAAACAAGATTGCTCGCTATGTGAACCAGAAATTTTGCAATAAACACAAGACTGCGGGCATTGTAGGGTCTTGAGTGACTGGCTGGACGCTAACAAAAAACTGGCCTGCAATCCAGTCCTCTTATGTCAATGGTCATTGGGCCACCATTACATTTTTTTGTAAGTTCCCTTGGTAGTATATGGCGCGGCCTGCCAGGTACCCAATTATACCCCCCAGAAAAATGTCCACTCTGGCCTCCGCCATCATGACACACTATAAATCACGAAAATGTCTCATGCCTTGACATTTTAAAGATGACTTTAAAATTTCTTTATTTTTGTTTTACCTTTCACAGCTCACAGTTACCCCATTGGATCAGGAGCTTGTGTTGGTTTGGGCTCCCTGGCGGCATTCTCCAAATTATGGCATAGGCAAGGATGGGGTCCTGTCGTCCCCAAACCAACATACTAATAAAGAGATGATATATTTATGTTGAAGATATTTGTCGCATAAAGTGACGCCCAGTTCGTACTTCCAGTCACATGGCTGTTTTCGCAGCAAACGTTTCGCAGCAATTGAGCACGTTTCAACTGCTGCGAATAAGTTGTTGCGAATTTGTGATGTCAACATTCGTATCGCATTTGCATTCGCAGGAAGTACGGACCGGGTTTTAGTAACCTTTCAGAGACATGCAATAGAATCAGCTTGTTTGAACATTTAGCAGCCCTTGACATCAAGAGTGTAAACCTTAGTCGAGGACCAACCTCTTCCAGGCCTGGAATTTCATCTTTGAGAAGGCGAGGCCATTTTTATTTTGCAAAGAGTACTTCCATTTGAAAATCTTAAAATTCTATGAGGAATTAAGGCCAAGACCAAGGTAACAGAGGCTATGGCCTCCATGTTGTTCAAGGTCTGCCCCCTACCATCTCCTAAGGTATGGTGCATTAACTACAGTTGATAATGTTTTGGGATATTTGATCTCAATTGAAATGTTCCCAAACCAAGAGTGACAACCATTCTTTAAGTACGACTACATAGCGAAAATTGTTCTGATATTATTTTGGTCTCTGAAGGGTTACATTTTCAGTATGCAATTTCATTATGTTTTTTGCTTTAGGAGCGTCTTGAAAGTCAGACATGTTCTAGGCACGAAAGGACTGATCCCTAAGGCATACGTCTGCAATTTAGTAGAGTGCTAGGACGTTCTGCTGAACTGCTGCATTGTTCTGAACTATGAGAACAACCCTACTCATGTGATTATTAGCAGAGCATTTTGAACATTCCAATAAAATGTTCAGGCGATCTAACAGACCAGTCCACATATGCCTGCTGTAGAAATTACTAACTGATCCAATTAGTTCTACTGTTCGGACTTTTGAGACGCTTTCTACACACATGCATGATTTGTTAATAGTATAATACTTGAGTCATTTCTCCAAGTTTTGTTTACTTTCTTGAGACCAGAGCTTGATTACACAAAGCAGTTGTCAGTGTAGATTTCACAAAGCAGTTGTCAGTGTAGTGATTTGTTTTGTGACAACATTTTGCTTAGAAATTCAGATTGATACACAGTTAAGATCAATCAATAGCTCTTTGTGAAATATACCCATCGGCCAACTTCACAAACCATTATTAAGCAGGAACTTGTTGTACTGACAAAAGTTAGCAGCAAACCAGTCACAAGCAATCTTATGGTATTTGGCTGGTCCCCATTTTAATTCAGCAATAATTTGTGTGTGCTAAGAGATTTATTGTACTGAACAGCTTTATGGAATTGTTGCCTGTATCCAATTTCATTAAGCTGTTTTAGAAAATTGCTAAGCAACATTTTCTGCTAAACAGTTAAGCAGAAAATGTTGCTTAGCAATTTTCTAGGCCGAGCAAGAAAAGAACGGGGCACCAGTCACAACAATGGTTACTGTTTGTATTTTGGCTGGTAACCTATTTTTGCAAAGCAAAGGTTTTTGGTGCTAAGCAAGTTTTTGTGTTTAGAGGCGTTATGAAATTGGGCCCAGGGCTCAAGGTGATAAAAAGCCAATAAGAAGAATTTTTTTTTTCACAAAGCATCCAGTCAAGAATCTTTTTTCTTCCCCATAACAAGTGGCACATGAAGGGAAGAATTTAAAAGTAATCAAAACTAAAACTGGCTCTCTTATCATATAGAAACTTTGCAGTTTGTTTGGGAGAAATTTTAAAGAGATGATGTGAAGTTATTGCATAACAGTGGAGCGTCTGATTTCAGTGAAAGTCAGACGAACTGAATGTGTCTCTCTGGAAAACCCTTATTTTCCTCTTGTAAATAAAATAATTGATGAATTTAACAGAAAGTGTAATTCTGATTTAGTCATTATTTGGTTTGTTATTTAACTCTATTATTGCAGTATACTTAAAAATAAATATAAAATGTTTGAATTTGTCTTTGAATGGTTTGCATAAAATCGATGAGATCAAAGTACCAAAAGTTCACAGATATACAAAAACATGTTCGTGTAATTTAAGTGATATAAATATAGTCATGGTGAAAAAGTCCTCTTGTGAAACATTTTTTCCTGAAATGTTTTAGTTTTTGAGAAATGAGTAAAACCACAGTTTGGGTCCAATGTGACCAAACCTGATGTTTGAAAACTGTTAAAACAGACAGTTCAGGTTTTTTCTTTCTTGGACTCTGATGACCGATTGAGCTTGAACTATCACAGATTTCGTTTTTCATGCTTATGTTGGGTCACATAAAATGTGAATAATGTTCTTTGACTGTTACAAATGTTGTACATGCTTTAAGTGAATGTGAGACACCATAAAGAAACACAAAACAATGATTAGGGTACTAGAAACAACACTTTTCATATGGCAGTAAGTACTGACGCACTTTCAATTTTATTCAAGATACACTTGATAATATACATGTATCCCACATGGCAAGTAGCAGTTTATACACACTGAAACAAATCCGACATGTAAATATTTCCTCACAGACCATGGAGGAAGGACATTTAAAGATACTTTGTGTACTTTTAAGCTTTTCCTCTCCAAAGGAAATTCTGTTTATAAATTCTATATAATTTGTTTTTTCTTCTGTGCTAGTATTGGTCAAAATATTGTATGTGTTCTCCAACTATGAATCCACCAGTCCACACAAAAAAAACCCCCCAGCTTCCTACAGGTGTTGTGTCAACTTGAATCATACTGATTATCAATGATGCAAGAAGCAATTTGTCTCGGACTACAAATTTTTCAAATTAAAACATTTTGGACACGGTTATGAAAACTATGAAACCGTTAAAGATACTTCTGTGCTGAAAGAAAAGGGTTTGAATTGAATATAATGGTAAATTGGCAATGCTTATATTGTTGTTAACACTCAACAGTACTTAACACAAAATGTAATGAATAGTCAGTGTAAAAGCAATATGTAATACTACATGTATGAAAGAATCAATAATTAATTGCTGGTTTGTACATAATGCAAAACAAAACACATTTACAGTAAATTTGCACACAAATTTGATTAAAATTTCACACAAAACCAAGCATATTCAAAACTATTCAACATTTGAACATCATTTGAAAGATTACACCAGTCAGTTGTGCCCATTTCTGTGCCAAGTGACATTTGACTTGTGCAATGTACCACACATGAAATTGTGTTGATTACAGGTTTCACAGACATTCCCAGCCAAAAGTTATTTTTATTTGTGAGTGCCAGAATAGATACTCTCTTAATTTCTGCTGAGCAAACAACTCGGATCAAATGTGGTTAGCAGAAATGCAAACTAGCATTGTAAATAATAAAGCACCAAAATAAAGATGGGCCCTGACTAAAAAGAGGATGAATGTAGAAAATATATGTCATGACTTCATACAAGGTTTGTGGTGGAAAATGACATTGAATACAACACACCCTTAATAAGAAAGACCATGAAACAACACCCGTTCAGAAATTCTTTGAGTACCTTGTTTTTCTTTTCATAAAACCAAAGTTCATACTTTTTTATTTTACAACAGTTAGGCCTATCAAAAATACAAACCAAACTTTTACCTTGTGTGTAATTAATTTAGCTGTAGTTGCCCATATGATTTGAGGTATTGCATGGTGAGGTACCAATTTAAATTTGGTTAGCGGTAACACCATGTGTGCATCTACTTGCCAGGTAGAGTTTGTTCTTTAGAGATCTGTCTTTTTTAAAATCTACTACTGCGGAGTACTGCGGAGTAGATTTATCTGATGTTTGGGAGACTTCTCAGAATAAAATCGAGTATAGTGAAGTACGTACATAGCTTAGATGGTTGTTGTATGCAATGTTTACGTTTAAACCAACCAAGGAAGAATCCTTTTCGAAAATGTGAAAGTACTATAAAGTGATAAAACAACTTATATTCTGCAGTGGTACACATGAAAGTTAATTTATGGGAGGTCAAGTGGATTTTGATGTCGTGTTTCACTACTAGCATTGTCATGAATGAAAATAAACCTATTATGCCTACATGCCTTGTTTCAAAAACTGCTGTGGTCTGGGGTAGCTTCAAAATGCACTGGCAGGTCTGGAATTACTGGTCTTGGCCTTTGTGCCCTTTAAAAGTTTCCACCCGACTTTAAGATTTTCTAATGGAAATGGCCTTGCCCTTTCAACATGTTCAAAGATGAAGTAGGCCTGGTTTTACAACGAGAGAGGATCCACCCCCAGTTATCATTGGACTTTTCAAGCCCCATACTGTCCTGTGACTTAACGTGATTGATCAAAGTTGTCCAGCATCTTGTTGTGATTGGTCAATGCTGTCCATCATCTTGTTTTGATTGGTTAAAACCAGACCCTGCATCCTGTTGTGATTGGTTAATGCTATTCAGCATCCTTCTGTGATTGGTGAAAGCTATTCAAGGTGCTTGTTGTGATTGGTTAATGCTAGGCCCTGCATCTTGTTGTGTCGATAAACATACATCTTTGGTATCACAATACAATACAACCATAAAATGGATGAAGCAACTAAGTAACAAATATTGACCTGTATTTTTGTTTAAAAAAAAGTACAATTTGGCAAAAACAAACAGTTCGAAACCCTTACTCGTTAAAGTAACAAAGAATTTTAGTAAAAAATGTTGAATTGCATAAAAGATAAAGACAGTTTTTCTCTTCTTTATCTCACACACCGAAGCGTGATAAGCACCGTATACATCATGTACTTGAACTTGGGTGGGATTCGCACCCACAACCCCTCCAAGTCTAGAGCAATAGAACGCTAAGACGTCTAACATTTTTATTTTGGAACATTCAGGTAGAGGTAGAAAGTTTTGCTTTCTATTTCCATAATTCTTTGTCAAAATATAAAGCATAATGCAAACAAATGTTGCTGAACCTAAATATTTTGAGACAGTAAATAAAAAAATAGCTACATAAAAAAAAATGTGCAGGTTAGTTCTCACTGATAAACACTTGATGGCAAAAAGTGGGATTTATGTTTATAAAATATTCCTTAGTTCACAGCTCACTTTAAAACTCCGGCCCCCAAACTACCTAAATATCTTTGGTTGTTCAATACCCAATTTTAATTAAGTTTTTCACAATATTAATTTTAAAACTTGAAATTGCTAAATCCTAATTTGATCTAAGTTTTCAACAACATCATTTTCCACCCGTTTCTCCAAATTTCATCTGTGCCGATTTCTCCTTTGCCTGTCGTTGCAAGTCCTTCGCTTTCTCTTTGTATTCTTGTGATAATTTCTCATTCTTCGCCGTGCCGTCCCCAAGCTTGTACATACGACTAACATTAGCACAGCCATAGACATGATCGAGCTTACAGCTCTTCAATGTAAACTGGAAGGCTTTTCGCATGTCCTTCTGAACAGTATCTAAACCCTGCAGGTAAATGCTTCCGAGTTGATAACAGCTTTCTTGGTGGTCACTATCGCAGGCTTTCTTGAGGCACTCGACTGCTTTGGGGACATCCCGAGTCTCGCCGCCACTCAGTGCGACACCAGCACCGTAACACCCTGTCATGTATCCTCCATCACAGCTCTTTGTGAAATACTCTACAGCCTTTTTTCTATCTTTGGTAACACCTTCAAAGAGAAAAGACAACAGGAGTAAATCAATCTAGGATTGGAAATAATGTTTCAGGAATGACAGTGCCTCTTATGGTGCACAGTTTGTGGAGAAAATAACGGTCAGGTTTTGGATCAGTCAGATTTAACTATATGTGTTCATGACTACATGACTTTAAGCATCTTGGAACTAAGAACGCCAGAGTCGGGCATGCAACTGTAACTTCACCAAAAAAAGAGGAAATTACAAAATTTAAAAGATTTTGTACAGTATATTTCAATTTTGAATGGTAAGCAGATGTTACAAGAAGAGGAAATCAGCTGATCCGAGGAAAAGTTGCATGCCTGCAGAGCGTGAGCTGACAACAAACATCTCTGGAGATAGTTTTGTTCACATATTTCGAGGAACTTAGTGGAATGTCATGGGACAGGATAAGCACACCGGACTCGAGCTCTTGTGTTTGTGATCATTACTATAGAGTGTGGGAAGCAAGACACTGAACCATTGGATTGCTTCATCCTTCGGATGGGATGTAAAGCTGTAGGACCTGTGTGTTGTGTATACATGTAGAAGAACCCAGTACACCCTTTGGTATGAGATTGATGAATAGCTTTATTTAGATCAGTTTGAAAGACTCTGCTAGGGTCGAAACGCCAGGCCATTGTTTGCATCTACACCATAAGTAGTTTTGGTTGGTAAGCACGTTGCAATGCACAGGGTATCATGGCCGGGTGGAGTAGAGCACCAAACTCAAGCTCTGATACTTCTGTTCAGCAGAGTGTGAGTTCCAATCCCGGTCGTGACACATGTGTCCCTGAGCAAGGCACTTAACTATAATTGCTTCTCTCCACCCAGGGGTAAATGGGTTCCTGTGAGGGCAAGAGATGGTTCTTGTGATTGGTTTAGCCAAGTAGCGCATGATTGTTGCACAGGCTGTATACTCCCCAGGGAGATGAGGTGGTTAAGGAATGATTTAAGGCCCAGTGAATAATGTCGGAAGGGCAATGAGATGCCCTCCGGTGTGAAAAGCGCTATATATAAAAACTGGTTATTAATATTATAATTATTGATCTTAATTAAATTTTCTCAATTTGAAAGTTGTTGACCACAGTTGACCACCACTCGTAAAATAAACTTGATTGTACAAAACAACTTAACAAACCTCTTCCATACAGATGTAATGCTCCTAACTTGTTGCATGCTACAACATGGTTGTACTTAGTGCAGCTCAGATTATATGCAGACGTGGCTTTTTCAAAGTCACCTTTTATGGATGCATAGAATTCTCCCAGTCTGTAGCAACCTGTAATAAATTAAGACGTAGAATACAGACGAACATGTTTATTAAATCCAGGCCTGATAATGATGGAGGCACGGTGGCAACTGCCTTCTTTGCCCTTGATTATTGCCCTGGTATGGATGAAACGCCTTCGGGCCCTTGCTCTTTAAAAAACAAAGCATCAGGCAAGTGATTTATGTTTTAAAAGCAAGCAAGCAAGCAATCATTATCAAATCATGAAAACACTTACATCTTCTACTACTAAGTTATTGTGGTCTTATATAGTCATAGACCCAGTAACTGGGGCGCTAGTTAGTATGACCGATAATGTCAACATTTTGAAAAAAGAATACAGCGCCCCAGTTACTGGGTCTTTGCAGGATAAATGAATGGGGATCATTTTTTTTCTGTGTACTTCTTCTCAAATTGCGTTTTGGTTTGTGCTGAAAATTTAGAATGATTGGGGATTTTAATTTGATTTGACTGCACAACAAAACAAAATTGCTGAAATTGAAACTGAAATTGAAACTGTGCACAACAAGCAAGGTAAAGGTTTTCAATCATACATCTTGGGTAATTAGTTTGATCCATTTACTGCTGCATGCAGCAGTTTAAACTTTAGTCTTAGGCCTACTTAACTTACTAAAATACAACTTTTTAGATACAAGGTTTAGTGTAACAACTACCAATAACAACAATGTAACCGTAAAGAAAGTGTGGTCCTTTCTCTACTAGAGTGTAACCAACCATTTTGTAACGGTAGGCTACCGTAGTACAACAATGTAACCGTAAAGAAAGTGTGGTCCTTTCTCTAGAGTGTAACCAACCATTTTGTAACGGTAGGCTACCGTAGTATATGTACATGAAAGGACCTAACCCAGTTTAGGTAAGCCCCATCCCCCATCCCAACCCAATGACCGATTCAATGCACCGTGAGCTGAGGAGACACGGCCGGGGTCCAACCTCCAGCGCGCAGCCGAAGAATGAATGTCGGTACTTGACCGTTGCATTTTCTACCTACCTTCCCCCGTCTTTTCACGGTGACACTGGTAGTTGTACTCCGTTTCAAGATTATGGAGATACTCCTTAACTTCTTCTTCACTATTGAAATTAACTCTATTCATTTTTCCAGAGGAATTATCCAGTAATTTACTAACAAAATAATGGTACGATTGAGTGATTCGTTATGCAATGGACATCAGCACACTTTGCAATAGCGCCCTCTGTAGTTATATTTTCGCATTATTTATTTTGATGAGCAGCCTGCATTATTTTATTTATGTTTTTTTTTTTACCACTGATTTATTGTGGCAGTTCAAACTGAGTAGAAAGATGAATCATAAGAAGAAACAATCATCACAAAAGGGGTATGGACAAAACGTTCATCAATGGCTGGTCGTCATACAAAATATTTTATGCCTGCCCAATAATAATAAATTGTATTACTCTTTTGGGGCCCAATTTCATAAGGCAGCTAAGCACTATAATAATTACGCTTACCAGAATGCGGTTAGCCAAATGTGGTACAATTTGTGACTGGTATCCTACTCATTGTTACAGAAAATTGTTAAAGGCGCTGGACACAATTGGTAAATCGTCAAGTATCAGTCTTCTCACTTGTTGGTGTGTATCTCAACTTTATTCATACAATATTAAACAAACCTATGAAAGTTTGAGCTCAATCGGTCGTCGAAGTTGCGAGAGATGGAAGAAACAACGCCATTGTCGCACAAGTTGTGGGATTTCAGATGCTTGAAATCGTGAAATCGCAAAATAACAAACCTGTGAAATTTTGAACTCAACTGGTCGTCGAAGTTGCGAGATAATAATGGAAGAAAAAAACACCTCTGTCACACGAAGTTGTGTGCTTTCAGATGCTTGGTTTCGGGACCTCAAAATCTAATTCCGAGGTCTCAAAATCAAATTCGTGGAAAATTACTTCTTTATCGAAAATTATTATGTTACTTCTGAGGGAGCCGTTTCTCACAATGGTGTATACTATCAACAGCTCTCCATTACTCGTTTCCAAGTAAGGTTTTATGCTAATAACTATTCTGAGTAATTACCAATAGTGTCCACTGCCTTTAAGCACCATTTTCTGTGTAAGCAGTTCTATGACCAGTTCAATATTGTTACCTTTACCAACAAAAATCATGCAAAACACTTATATAGCACTTCAAAATTAAAACAATAGATGAAATATCTTTTTTGACAAAGAAGACTTTATTGTCAAAGTTTGTAATTAACATAATTGTCTTGGATAATACTCAAAGAAAGAAGGGGCAATTCAAATAACAATCATTGGTTGTTGCTTAGCAGACTCTGGCTGTGACTGTTGCTGAGGACATTTCAATGCATGATGACAAAGCAATCCATAGCCATAGCCAATTGACAGTCGCCAAAATGCAATAAATCTAAACTGGGCCAATAACTGCACTAGTCAGCTAGTTTAACTTTAGCTATCCCTAATTTAATACAATTAATTGAATTTAATAGTATGCATTTCTCCAAAAGGGACATTTCAAAGCAATCAAAAGATTGTTGACGAGGACAGGTTTGCAGGAATGTTGAGTAAAGGGAAATAATCTCCATAAACAATGTGGTCCTGTAATCAATAGTTGCTCTAATATCGAACTAATTTTAGCCCTAGTTTTTATATCCAAACCTCTTGCTGAAAGTTCACTCAAAACTTGTAGTCCTTTAAAAATATTTCTGGTCCCGTAAAAGTAATGATAGTGGTAATAACTTTAATTACATTAGGTTTGTCTTCGGAGTCTTGAAGCCAACAGATGTTAATGATACTAAACATTACTTAGGATGGTTTGAAATATACAAATTAATGGCCGTCTTTGACTTTAGAACTTCACATTTCTTTGTACTGTTTCACTTCGAGGTTTGGCAATTTTGAAATTAACAGCACATTATTTGCAAAACCAATATTTATAAATATACTGGTTGAAAAAACTCTGGTCGAGTTGTACAACCTCTATACTAGGTGCAGTTATTAGTTTATTTATAGATACAAACCAAATAAATGGTACCAGAAAAATGCCATATATAAAACAACCACTTTGGAAAAATCCTTTAACCAACTGTAGTACTACTCCATTGAAATATAAATGAGGTAGGGGTAGACCAATTTCAATTTGACTGATATTTACAAAACAAGCAAAACTTGCTAGTTGGAAACACGTTGCCTTGGATCGGTCGAGTTGGTCTCTGAAAAGCGTTTGTAACCGTTTGTTATAAAATGCATATGGTTTGAAAGATGTTTAAAAAGTAGAATACAATGATCCACACACATTTGCCTCGACATTGCATGGTTTTCCTTTTACTTTGCGAACTAAAACGGTCGGCCATTAATGGGAGTCAAAAATTTGACTCCCATAATTGGCCGACCGTGTTTGTCGACGAGGTAAAAGGAAAACCACGCAATTTTGAGTGATACTTATGTGGATCATTATATTCTACTCTTAAAATATATTTTTTAATCATAATATGCAATCTATAACAAAAGGTTACAAACGCTTTTCAAAGACCAACTCGACTGACCCAAGGCAATGGTTCCTTTAAATAGGCAGGATACACTTTTGGTAGCTCTTAAAGACCAGTATCCTCACTTGGTGTGCCTAAAAATAACAAACCTGTGTAAAACTGGGCTCGGTTGGTCATCAAAATTGCAAGAAAATAATGGAAGAAAAAAAACCCACCCTCGTTGCATAGAATTGTGTACTCTCAGAAAGTTTCAGATGAGTGAGAGCCTTCCTCATAATTCACAATTTTGAGTATGAAAATTACCCCTTTCTCTAAAACCAAATAGCTTCAAAAGGGTGTCATTTCAATGTTTTGTAATATCAACAGCTCTCCAATGCCCTTTACCAAGTAGGTTTTTATGGCCATTAAGTTTTGGTGAAATTACCAAAGGTGTAACCTCCCTTTATATTAACCAAAGTATGAAATAAATGTATCCAACTATTACTGCTGGCTTGGAGAGAATTCATCACTTGACTAATGGTCGGGATTTGTCCTCATCACCACAAACATGCGCTTTGTATTTCTCTACCTCTGCCAAGTACTTGGACCATGGATCCTTAGGCTGAAAAGAAAAATGGAAAAAGAGGAAAATTATAAACATATTATGGGGTTGGTGTTGGGTTGAGGGTTGGCACAGTGTAATCATGACAGTACTACTCACTGCCCAGGGCACTTAAATTTAAGGGAGACTGCTGTAAATGTGGCTCCCTGATTTGAAGGTCTTAAAATAAAGTAAAATAAAATATTGATGTTGTAAAAAAGAGTTTGAAGGAATCTAGCTATCAACAATTGTTTAGCGTTTGTTAGCCTCAGACTACTTCCAAAAAATTAACCGCCAAAATGTGAGCCAACAACCAACAAAACAGGGGAGGGGGGTGGGGGATGGGGGCGGTGGGGTTGATAAGAAATTTGACTGGTTTAAATGGAAATTTGTGCGACAGCCAGACTTGATTATTTGATCATTGGGTCAGGGTTTGGACCTTCTGGAGTGAATTTTGACTGTTTTTATTTGGCATCTTAATTGGCATTTGGCCCGTGGACAATTGTTAAGGGAGAACGCTGAAGGTGTGAAGGGTGTAGGCATGCGTCTCTCAAGCATTGATGAGGCCTTAGTGCTTCACAGAGGTATCAAAGGCAACTGCCTCCGTGACCCCTGGTCATCGCCTTGGTGCTCTTAGTATGCTCTCCAAGGTACAGTTTATCATCTGCAATGTTTGAAAGGGATAGGGAAAAGAAAAAGGCTAAGTCCTGCATACCGCTTCTGGAGTCTTGGGCTTCTTTACAGTTCCTGTCTTTAGAGAAGGTTTCCCCCCTTTTCGTTTGCCGACCTGTGTAAAAAACAACAAGGACAGCGTCAAACTTAAGCAGACCTCGAGTGATGAAGTCTTTTATCAGATGTCTGAGGAGATGTATTCACCTTCTGGATACTGTCAATCTAATCTATGTAGTTCTTTATAATTGCAAGATATTTGAGAGATGAGAATCGTGGTGGTGCAGATGACCTGACCCCCTATCTCACTGTGACACTGGTGGTATCACGAACATCATCCTCCATCTTCCAAACCACTCCATACATTTCTGACATGATTCTGAGGCACCTCCAGACTATTCGACCCGGTCCCCATGCTGTCTGAACATCAATGATCCACAACTTGTTGTCATCATCGAGAACTCCTAACCTCTCCGAGCTCCCCACCCCCATCAAGATCCCTTCTTTAGTCTGTCACACCTTTTCTCCCTAACCCTTGTTCCACCTGCATACCTGTGGTCTGGATGTTTGTGTTTGCAACTCCACCTCATCATCCCTATATATACCACCCTCATTCTGTACACCTTTGTTAGTCATCCCCTTGCTTTTTTTAAGGCGCTTTCTACCTCTCCCTCTTTTTAATTCTTTTCGCTTGACTATGGCTGCTTCCATTACATAAACACCAAAACTGCTCAAAGTTTTGGGGTTGAAAAGTGTTGGGTGTTGGGGCCATCAGTTTTTTGGTAAAAATATAATCAAACAACAATCATTAGTCAACATCCATTGACTCGTATTTAGTTTACCATGATAACTACTGTCATGACTGTGAAAGTAACTGTCTGTACATTTTTGGGAAATTGGATAATTTTAATATTAAATATTATGAAAAAGTGACGAAAGAAAAGGGGACCAATTTTCCAATAAAGGACTTACATGTGACAAAAGGCTATACTTTTTCTGGGCGGTCGTTACTGTAGATTCTGTTTTACTGGAATCTTCTGTTGCTGTCACTTCCTCTGCTGTTGTCTTTTCTTCAACTTGCTCCCATTTTGACTTTCGCTTTTCATGTTTTATATCTGAATTTCTGTCCATATTCTCACTTTGTTGTGTGGATAAAGTTTGCGAATTGGCACCACAAGATTGTTCAACATCAGAATCTGTTTTGTTGGTTGTTTTTTGATCTGGCAAAAGTGTTTCTTTATCTGTGGGAGTTCGGCCACTCGACGACCCTTCCGTCATGTCCGTGGCCGAGTCACCGCCGGGCCGTCGTTGATTGCTTCCTCCCAGCAGCTCACCGTCCTTCGCCCCGCTCACTGATTGGTCTCCTTTACCTCTGAGTTTTTCTTCTTCCATCCTCTTTCAGAACATTTCCATGAAGCTTCCATCATTAACAAAGGTATTCACTCTTCCCTTTTCTTCCATTTCGTCGACTTTTGTGAGCAGCCCAGCCGCAAAACTTGTGCAGAAAAAAACAATATTACAGTTGTCGGGTATCTAGTGTTCCATAACACTATCAGATGGCACAAGTCCTGCCATGAGGGTATCCGACTATGTCGTTGTAATTTTTTCATAGCGCCACCAAGCGCTGGCTCTAGAATAGTAAAAGTCTGTGGTGGCAAGGTATTATTTTTTTTCATAGCTTACATGTTTTGCTCCTGAGAAAACGGCAAACCCCAACAAGGGATATAAACACAGTGAACGATTTTCCTTGTATAGCAGAGCAAAATAATATGCAAAATGTGTCAGTTGCTATTTTAAAAAAATCATAATTTGCTCCTCAATAAAACCATTCAGAATGCACAAATTTTTTAGTAAAACTATGTTCGCTCCGGATTTTCGGCGATAATCTAAAAAAAAAAACACAAAAAAACGCGACCACTTTTTGAAATTTTCAGATGATTGTTAGGTTTATTATGTTTATCTACATAGATTAAAACAAACGAATGGTTAAAAAATAATCAAAGGTATACTTTTCCTTTAAAATTTATTGCGAGGAATATGCCCGGACTGTGCCCAGTAGGCCTACTTGTCCGGTCATTACCGTTTCGAAGTGTCAAACTCCACCTTTTTGTTTACACAACAAGTCTACAAAATGCTGTCAGTCCATTGTTCCGATGTTATTTTTGTTCTCTGTCAGCTACAGATTGTTTGCCGAATGATGTCATTGACTGTAAGGGTTTTGGCTGCAAATCTTTACCATTACAGAATGGATATCTGAGCGAAACACAATGATAATCAAAGCACTTTGAACACTTTATGTGCTCATGATTTGGTCACTTTTTTTCATGTACTGATTATTCTTATTGTTGAAAAGGCAATGCATATATCTATTGAATTGAACATAGTGAACAAAGTATCAACGTTGGGGGTATTATTAAGGACAATAACATAATAATATGCTATTATAGGTTGCTAACTTGCTTTTGAAGTGTTCTTTTACGAGCCGGGTACTCTTTAAGCCCCCCCCCCCCAACCACCACATGCTGAACTAAAGTTCCCAACGAAAAATAAAATAAAATAACCCCTTGCACCACCACGGTCCCCCTCCCCGTCTATGACTATTGCTGATCAGTCAGTTCACCAAACGGACAAAACGAACATCCAAAATCACAATGGTCCCCACAACCCTCCCCATCTACATTGACGAACGACATTTCGGACAAAACTGGCCCCGAAACCACCCACCATGGTCTCGTCCGAATTAAACATGCCCCCCCCCCTCTCTAACCCAACCTCCCCCTTCTATGATTGCTTGAGGAAAGTTCACAAACTGGCCAAACTCAACTTCCAAGTGAACCATTGTCCCAACCAACCCAACCATTGTCCCAACCAACCCAACCATTGTCCCAACACCAACCCAACCATTGTCCCAACCAACCCAACCATTGTCCCAACCAACCCGACCCACCTTCCTAATGAACGATTCTAAACAGCAAAATCCAACCACCAAATTATTTCTTCACACCTTCTCCCCCAGCGGAATCCTCCCCTGCCTTTTAAATTTGCCATTCTAAAAGAAATTCCTGATTTATTTTTAAGAATTCCCTTTTTTTAATCGATTTAGAAAACAAAAATCACCATTGAAAAGCGCTACGACAGTGGCAATCTTGGTGTACAAAAAATGTGTTGATGATGTACCAATACGAAACCTTTCCCATTAGTTTTAGTCGTCCTCCAAATTGGGCCCTTTAATTCCCCCCCCCAAAAAAAAACAACAACTACAGAATCATTCCTTGAGTTATACATGTATATCCACAAACCATCAACCAGACACATTGTCAAAACTTAATTAACATGAAATCACACATGATTAATGTTTATTCATGATTGGAAACGAAGCTTGGCCCGCTGAACAACAAAACTATTAGTTTCAAGTAATTATACAATAATCAAACATATGAAACAGAAAATAATGACGTCAAAGTGTACATAACCAAATAAACTAATAAAAATTCGGTAATAAATGCAGTCAATACAGTTTTATTGTATTGTATTATGCACTGGACTTATTTCTGAACTTTTAAAACAAAATCAGGACGGGTAAAAATATAATGCAATATTCAAGGCGTTTTCGACAAGAAAAAACAAACAATTATTGTGGGCGACCTTTCTTATGAGATTGTACACATGCAGTCCTCCAAAAACCCGATAATAAGAACTCTCTGAGAACTTCTGAAGGCCCTGTAAAAATAATGCATTTTTTTTTATGAAGAGCGATTTAAACATGTGGACAAAATGTGAACATTTTTGGAAAGGTTTAGTGTCGATTGTTTTGGTCGACCAACACGCTTTCTTATAGTTTTATTTATAAAATAAATTAGGATTGATGTTTTAAACATACTGTACGTTTAGTATCTTCAATATTTATCGTACAAAAAGAAAAACCAAGTTATCGATAAAGCTATACACTTTGCAGCAATTTTAACGGTTTTGTGTGCACAAGGGATAGAGCCTAATATTTACAGCACCAGTTATAAACCTCCAAAAACAAATTTTGTACAATCTACACACCAGCATTCCTGTGACAAAGAAGTAGTAATGGGGTGCATTTCATGGCATCCAAAGTGAATGTCCTCAGTAAAATTGAAAGAAAGAAGGGTACACCAATTTGATGATCGTATAATTTCTCAAGAATAAGAAATAGTATACAAATCATTAATGTTGTGAACTGTTAATAATTCAATGAACATCGCTTGTGACTGGTTTCCCTGCTCAATATTTGCGTAGCAAATAAAATAGTTAAGCAGAATTCTTGTGTCTCCTTACCAGATACCATCAATTTGTCTTCAGAATTGACACCATCGGTGTTTTTTGTTATCTTTGATCAAATTCAACATTGTTGAGAAACATACGAAATTATAATATTATGGCAAAGTTACAAACAGTTTGTGTCAATGTCAAGTTACTGTTGAGATAACTTCTTGTTTGCTTCTGCCGTTTTTCTCCTGACAAGTTCCTTCAATCTCGCCACATCCTTCTGCAGCGAAGACGTTTCATGATGTAGCTGGATGTTCTCCTGCTCCAAGTAAGCCGAACGAGCTGCTCTGTAATCGATCAAGAGTCTCTTTGCATCTCGGCATTTCTTGGCAGCTTGGTTATTGCGTCTTCGCTTGTCCCAGTATTTCGCACTGTCATCCATGCTCATTTGAAGATTGCGTACGCTACCATGCATGGGGAAACCCTCTGTGGTACCTTTGTTGAGGGCTGCTAAGGCCTGGGCTGCCTCAACCATCCTCTCGTGGGTTTCGTTCAGGGTAAGTTCAGATGAGGAACCAGAAGGGATGAATTCTGATTTGACTGGGTACTCCAAGACGGAGCTACATGTATGGGGGCTTATGTTGCCATCGCTTGAAGAGCTTGAAGGAGGGGGTGTAAAGCTGTCCAACCTAGGGCGACCACATTGAAGTTCTTCATGAGCGACCTTTGATGTTTGTGGGATAGGAATACTAGACATTTCAGAGGACACTGTTCTCTTTATCTTGCACAATGGCTCTTCGGATGTTGATGGTGTCTTGACGACAGCGCCCTCTTCGGTCTGTGCAAGAGAACGCTTTAGTTTATCGCGAAGTTTATGAGGAAGTTTGGAGAGTTCAATGCCTGATGAGAAGGCACTGTGTGGAGAGGGTGGGGAGGGGGGTTTCTGTTGGGCGTCTATCGGGTTAGTTTGTATAGTCGGGGGAACCGAAGGGAGCAACGATGGGGAGAAAGATTGACCCTCTGATGGCGAGGTCACTTTGGTCTTGCCGTTATAGAAACCAACATAAGGTTGCCGAGCTACCAGTGGTTGATCTATCGGGGTTTCTTGCTTGATCATCAGTTGATGTGAATTCCCGAGGTAGGCATGGACTGCGTTGACATCCATGCTTGGCGGCAAAGAAACTGGTGCCCTGTGAGGAATTTCAGTAGCTAGTCTATCCGTGAATGGACGTACTGTAGGTTGCAACGAAGTTGGATATGGTGGTAGCAAGTTCTTGGGTTGTTCGGCTGGGTACATTTTGGTGGTTGGTGGTGCTTGGAAGAATGATAAATCTTGCTCATAAACGGGGTAAGCAATTCCATGGCCTAATTGTTTGCCACTTGATGTTGGATGGATCCTGTTTTGACTTTTGGTGTTTTTGTTCTTGCAAGGTTTGCCTTTCATGGCCTGCAGCTCTGCTTTGAGCTTCTCGTTCTCCCTAGCGAGGTTCATCACGTGAGTTTCCAGAACGAGGTCCGTCAGGCGCCGCTTCTCTCTCGATCTCTTGGCGGCATCGTTGTTCTTGCGGCGTTTGTCCCAATACTGGATATCCTTAGAGTCTTCCGAGGTGAACACTCTCTGCTTACGGGACATGATCAGGTCTGGTATGTTCGTGCTCAGATCCATTGGGTCCGCGCCGTTGGGGAGCTTGGTTGATAGCTCCATGGGTGGAAGACTCCCCTGTTCGGACAGGCGACCGTTCGGGTGGACACGCTGCACAGGCTTGCCGCAGTGTCGGTGCTGTGCGAGGTAGTCCCTGTTGTTCACCTGGTCCGTCATCTTGATGGAAAGATTCAAAGCTGATGTCTGGGGAAGTGGAGATGCTGTTGCTGCCATTGTGATCTCTCGTATGGAATTCTGTAGCAGAAACAATAAATAAATAAAAATATTTAAAAGTTTGTCATATTTTTGTTTACTTTGGAAGCCAACTACCTGAATAACACTCAAGAGGACAGTGCTCCCGTTTCGCAACATTCATTTCGTTTGGTAACCCTCATGACAAAATGTTTTTATTTGTCTTCCGTTTTTTTTTACTGCGAGTTGTGGCTTGTTATTGACGCAGCGACCAAACTCCATGTTCATTCGTAACATGTCAGTGAACCCTTCACATTAATGACACGTATCCATTGGTTCGGCTCAGACCCACCAATCTAATCTACAATACCGCTGGGCTGGTGGTGACGAGCGCGACATGTTGATGATGTAATGATGCATGCTGATTTTCACGTCTCGACGCAATGCGCATAATGCGTAAACAAAATTGGTAATGCAAACGATTGTTTAGCTCTCTTCTTTTTGTTAGTACAAGGCAAAGAATGAAATTAATTCTTCTTAATGGATTGAAGACATACAGACATCTTATTATTGATCTCGATCTTTGTAAACCGGAACTCGTGACAGCATTTTTTCAATGTTTTAAACCTAATTAATATGCATTACTGTTCGTTTTATTCCCGAAAAATTAAGTTAATATAAAATATATACTATATAAAATAAAAATAAACTATACAAAAAAACAAAAAAAAAAAACAATATTTTTTGCAACTGTCAACTAAATGAAATACCACCCATCCACAAAGTCGACACTATGTTATCTGTTTTTGCTTTATACACGTGTGGCTTTCCATAGTTTGCCAACCTCGGTTGGCGTTAACCAAGGCTGTGCAATTGCATCAGAAAAGGTCTAGGCCTAGCCTATGGCGTTGAGGAACCAAGCGAAAGTTTAAAAATTACTTTTCAGACGATAGATGGCAGCAAACTCGTTGGAACATTTACCAAGATACAAATAATACTATACGTGGCAAGTTGTGTAGCACCATAGTACAAGCTCGACCGTTAAAATCAACATAGCTCCAATGAAATTAACCTTATCTGTAGCTGTAAGCCGTTTACAAGTTCCATTACGTAATGCTTCCCGTTCATGAATTATTCATATATAGAATGACGTCACTGGTGGACATAATACCACAAAAACCATAGGTATGTGCTAGTCGTGCATGACCCCTCGGGCATAGAAAGAATTTGAATTCCTCTGACACGAAATAGTTGCTGTGTCACGTGAATCAGGCAAGCTTAGGTGAAGTTACGTAAGAAGAGATGATCAATAATTTCTTATGAATGAACCGAGATGTCACCGTTACCGGGCTTTGCTTTTGGGGTAGCAACTAGCATGGGTCGCAGTCGCAGCAGCACTGATGATAATCTTAGAGCTTCAAGAACTGTGGGGAATTTAATTACTATATGTATTGACAACATCCCAATCCTCTTGTAGGCCTTTAATTATTTACAATTTTTTTTTTTAAACAAACCCTCTGCCAAGATGAATAGTTGCGAAACAAAAACAGATTATGTTAACAACGGTTCGCAGCCTTTTGGCCACAGAACATTCGCATTTTGTTTGTCGTATCGAGAATGTTAAAAAAAATCGAGTTTTTATGGATTTATTTTCACCACATGAAAGTTGCTTAATATAACTCGAATTACTAATTAGACCAACATTTTTAAAGTTAACAACAAATCGTATTCCGAAATGGTGCACTTATCTCGGATTACATAAAAGCCCGACCCGTACTGCACTTTCAAAAAGTTACACCCCAAAGAAGAGTTACGCAAGTTGCTAATAACAGGCTAACAATCAAACTCAATCAATAGAGAGGGTAGATTAAAATCAAACTGACGAACGCTACTCAGCGTTAACAGAAAACATTCTATTGTCATTAAAGGCATAAAGGTTTCTGGTTGGGCCGTTACGTCATGTTACGGCCTAAGCAAACACACAGCATAACTTCCCAACAATGTATCGAGGCAGCGGTGGGTTAACGTCCAAGATCCGGTTCCAGATCGCCTTGGAGAAACACGCATAATTTGATCATGAATACGATATCGTGGGCTTCTCAAGTCTATGAAGTTAGGGAAGCAAGAAATGACAAAATGACGAATAAATACATTCATCGTTGCATACCCACTTGAATAAATATGTCGAACAAACAGTAACCCGAAACTTGGAAAAGCGGGAGCGGAAAATAAATTACATAACAAACAAAATAATAGTATTTTAGTTAAGGAAGGAAATACGCTAGACATAATTGGTGGGGCCAGTCAAAGTTTGAGAAAATTTGACAAGACTATGATTTAAAGGCAGTGGACACTATTGGTCATTACTCAAAATAATTATTAGCATAAAACCTTAATACTTGGTAAAGAGTAATGGGGAGAGGTTGGTAGTATGAAACATTGTGAGAAACGGCTCCCTCTGAAGTAACGTAGTTTTCGAGAAAGTAATTTTCTACGAATTTGATTTTGAGACCTCAAGTTTAGATTTTGAGGTCTCGAAATAAAGCATCTGTAAGCACACAACTTCGTGTTACAAGGGTGTTTTTCTTTCATAGTTATCTCGCAACTCCGAATTTTCACAGGTTTGTTATTTTATGCATATGTTGAGATACACGAAGTGAGAAGACTGGTCTGTGACAATTACCAATAGTGTCCATTGTCTTTAATCATAGAACCTAGGTTTGCTCCAATTCGGGCAGTTTGTCCAGAACAGTTTTCAATAAGAGTTCGACAATCAAATCAAACTTAAGCAAGTTAGAAAGTTACGTATAAAAAACTTCGATTAAAATGCTCTGATTGAAATTCCTACTTTCCGCAAGTTATATCGCATTTGAACACCTGCACTTTTATAATATCACTTCAAACCATCTCACTTCTAAATCTTATAATAAGCGATCGTCCTAAAAGTTAGCATAAAATCTTATTTCAATTAATATAATACACATAGTTACCAAAGATTGCACTGATTTACTGAACAAATTGAATCGAGAACAATACCACAAACACACACACATAAAACAGTTAACGAAAAAGAAACTTGAAAGGAAGAAAGACATCAGTCGTAACAAAATTTTATTAGAGAAAACATATAAAAAATCTGATTAAGATGTGTACCTTACACAAAATCCGAAAAGTCCTTTCAGAAGAATATATTCAACTGGAAAACAGTTGGTCTCTTGTTGAAAGATGCTCTCTGGTTGCAGGCGGATTTAGTCCATCCACAATACAAATTTTAATTAACACCTTTCATCCCAAGGCAAATCCTCAAAAACGTCTTCGCTCCAAAAACTTAATTAATATCCAATGAAAACTAGTGCAGGTTCTGCTTTCTAAAGTTTAACAACACTGAGATCAGAGCTATTCAGTCGATGCGTACGTGCAGCTTGATTTTGATTATTTTACTAAATTGAAAACAACTCGTGGAGACTCTTTCCCCCCTCAGTACACCTCGAATTCTTACAGGAGTAACATTACGTAATACGCTGCGCAAGCGCAGTGGCTACTGGTTCGTCACATACTCTGTGCGATCTGGAGTTGCGTAATGGTGCGACCTTCGAGATTATTTCTGTTGTTTAACTACTGTGCGTGACGAAGAGGAGCTACAAGCGTCCTTGCCCCTTCTCATCTAAGGTTGGGAGAGGGGTTCGATAATTTTGTTGTGTAACTAGTGTGCGTGACAAAGAGGAGATACAAGCGTCCTTCCCCCTTCTCATCTAAGCTTGGTAGCGGGGTTGGATACAAACAAAATTCGCAGCCTGGTCCTACCAGGCACCGTTTGTACTCGCCTCAAAGGAAGTAGACTAAACACAAAATCTAACAAATTACATGCATGGGATCGCACCATACGATTTGTATCAATCAAATGGCTCTTCGCAAGGCGGATCCTGTCATCTCGCCCTAAACCAAAGTCGCCCCAACACAATGCTCATCTCGCCCTAAACCAAAGTCGC
This sequence comes from Asterias rubens, assembly GCF_902459465.1. Lineage (NCBI taxonomy): Eukaryota > Metazoa > Echinodermata > Asteroidea > Forcipulatida > Asteriidae > Asterias > Asterias rubens. The sequence continues at coordinate 13,082,064 of NC_047073.1, read as the reverse complement.
CCTAACACAATGATCATCTCGCCAAAAAGCAAAGTCGCCCAACACAATGTTCATCTCGCCCAATAGCAAAGTCGCCCCAACACAATGCTCATCTCGCCCTAAACCAAAGTCGCCCCAACACAATGATCATCTCGCCAAAAAGCAAAGTCGCCCAACACAATGTTCATCTCGCCCAATAGCAAAGTCGCCCCAACACAATGCTCATCTCGCCCTAAACCAAAGTCGCCCTAACACAATGATCATCTCGCCAAAAAGCAAAGTCGCCCAACACAATGTTCATCTCGCCCTAAACCAAAGTCGCCCCAACACAATGTTCATCTCGCCAAATAGCAATTAAGTCCCCAACACAATGTTCATCTCGCCCAATAGCAAAGTCGCCCCAACACAATGTTCATCTCGCCCTAAACCAAAGTCGCCCTAACACAATGATCATCTCGCCAAAAAGCAAAGTCGCCCAACACAATGTTCATCTCGCCCTAAACCAAAGTCGCCCCAACACAATGTTCATCTCGCCAAATAGCAATTAAGTCCCCAACACAATGTTCATCTCGCCCAATAGCAAAGTCGCCCCAACACAATGTTCATCTCGCCCAATAGCAAAGTCGTTCCAACCCAACACAGCGTTCACCTCGCCAAATAGCAAAGTCGCCCCAACACAATGTTCATTGGCAAAGTTGCCCCAACCAGTGGCCATGTATGCCGGTTCCATGTTTCAATTTGTGCAAGAATTCGGAACCATAATATCCTTTTCTCCACTTAATTTCTCCAGATAAATCTAATTACTTTGTTCATTGTTACGATCGACAAATAAACAAGTACTATACTTATTTTAAAAACAATTATTGTCAAAAAAAATGAAGTGACAACATAGAAACAAAAAATGTAATTAGCAGATGAAACTTGATAAAAACAAAACGGGTGAGGTGTGTTAACCAAAATGTGGGTACATACAATCTGACAATGGAGGTAGAGGGCTAGTAGCTCGGTCGGGACCTTCTCTGGTGAAATTACTATAATTACTGTCTTTCTATTTATAGTTCCAAACTATCGTTCTCCAGATCGAAGAACCTTCCATATTGTGTAACATTTCCGATTTATACTCTTAATTGTATAAATCTTTGATAAGGCATCATCAATTCCTCTCTCTAGCTTTTAAAGTCCGTTCTAAGACTTTGGCCCCCTTCTTTAAATTAAAGCTTTTTACTAATTCGGTGTTTTTTTAACTTTATTTTATGGGTGATCTCGTAAGTAGGCCCGTTTTGGAAGGGTGTGTTTTCATAACATGGATTTTGTGATTTCTAGTTTTTTACCAATTCATTTGTGCTTATTATATTATTTGTTGTTTATGTTCTCAGCTTTTTAAACGTGTCTGATTTGGTATTGTTGTTTATTTTATCATTTTTATTGAGCCATAATATGTACATTGTAGGGAACGGATACACATAAATCAGTGTCTTATTTCTTATTTATTGTTCTACACCGTAAGAATTGTTCCAACCAAAACGTGATCTCCATAATCTGCTGTTTACAAGAGGGCCATGAAATAATATTACGTAATAGAAGTTTCGCATGCGCATACACACTGTTGTGTCACATCATGGAGGTAGAAACCCCTTTCTACCATAGAGTAAGGACTTACTCTATGTTTCTACTAAGCTGCATCATGGATACATGTACATGTACATGTATAGTGCAAGGCTCAACCACAGACTCCGATGACCACGTGGTTTTCTCATGGGTTAAACCACGGTTCGACCGTTTTCAACGATGTGCATTCCCAATATTCACTGGGCAGCCATCTTGTTTTTCCCAAAACCAATGTAATGTATCCAGTTCGAAAAATCGCAAATAATAGTCTGGTTTACAATGACAATCATTTTGTCATCACTTATCGTACCATTGTCAAAGAGGGAACACGACAGAGATTACGGCAGCACCCTCAGCTTCATCATGGAATCTACCGTATTTTCAGGTCTTGTTTTCGGTGGTTGGTATCTTTAGTCTTCGCTCAATATTCCAGGGAACATCTTACTTTTTATACGTTTGTAAAAGTTTCACAGACTTTGTATTCAATAATTGTTTTAAATTACATTAATTTGTTTATACAATACTTCATGAACATACACATCCGGGCTTCTTTTAAAACACGGCGTCACTGTCCTTACAGGTACAGTTTAGATTGCAATCCGGGTCCCCACAATTATTGAAGGACCAGATTTATTGTTGTCCTTGTCACAAGGAAAGCATCTGGCCTTTCTTATAGAGTTTGTCCCTCAATTATAATAATAATTATTTTTTCAGTTGTCTGAAGTTACGTTGGTTTATAATGAAACCTCACTGCGTACATTGTCCATGGTGAGCTAGACGAAGGTTGCACTTATGAGCTATTATTATTTTTATCTGGTCAGGGAGTGGTCATCGGTACTATTCCCAGGTCACAGAGATATGGTCAGTGGCTCGAGTGGTCAGGCCTAAGGATACCAGCTGTCCCCGGCTTGACCCTGCTTAGTAAGACCAGTCTGGGTTTACAGTACGTCCAGAATGGTCCACTGCCGGGGTCATCCTTCGGCCACGGTCTCTCACCGGATCAGGCCGCTATGGACGTTCATTGCATTGATGAAACCATGGAGGTGTTCTACCTTCATGATGAAACGCACATAGACTTGGTTCCAAGTCTGTGATTGAGGTTAGTAATCCTGAGAGCCGATATTGTCTGAGACCTGACCTGTCATCAATTGAGTTCATAAAGCGTGTGATAGCAATTCTGCAGAAAATTCTGCGCGGCCGATGCAGAGATAACCGCAGTCTCAGACTTGAAATCAAGTCTAAAACGCACGCGGATCAATGTGCATCACATGGGCGTGTTCGACCGTGGTTCGACCAACGAACGATAATGGATTACAACACGTAGGTGGCCTCGGTATGGTGTGGATTATGTAACTTACCCAGACAGGAATCTTTTGAGTGGTCTAGTAGTCACGTCTCAAAATGCGGGCAGAGGGTCAGCCCAGGGTCAGGCAAAGGCCACCGGGTGGTCTGGAGTTTAAAAGTGCAACCAGAGGGTCATCTACCTGGTCAGGTGACCATAATAATCACGCGCTCAATCCACGCTATTTATATACACTGTCCCTTTTAGCTACGATTTTCCTTGTATAATTGTAATAATTAGCAAAAAAGCTCAACAAAATATCTCAATTGGTGCACAAAACTTTCTAGTATAAATAAAATAGTTTGGTATGCACAACTGCTGCATGAAATCGTTCCCTGCAAGTAAAACCGAAACAGTCTATTAGGGCCTAGTGTTTCAATAATTAATTTCCTTTGTTTTTGTTTTTCAATGTAATCAGAAATGTTGCATCATTTTGTATCTTAATTTCGTCATGGATTCAATCAAAACAGCTGAGCGTTTTGCGATAGCCACAAGAAACAAAATAATAACAAGAAATAAAACAAGATGCTTTTTTCTTTGCAAAAATGTATACACAACGTTGTAATTTCTATAAAAATCAATGTAAGATTTTATGTTTCTGCCATTGAGTTGTGCACATGTCTGTAGAAGGCCTCGCTCTGTGACCCTTCCATCCGTATTAAACATGAATTGATAGTAGCAACCATTAATGGTGCGTTCGTTTAGCTTCCCTGGGTCGACCCCGGTGTGTGGCGGTTTATTTTCCCAGGACAAACATGTGTAATTATCTGCACACGTTCGTCCTGGAAAAAAAACCCGCCACACACCGGGGTCGACCCAGGGAAGCTAAACGAACGCACCCTAAATGTATCGGAATGTTACATTCATGAGTTCCTCATCATGTTTATTTGAATTGTCCACGAGTGAATAGTGGTAAACGTTATCCAATTCCGAAACGTGGATCAGCTCATGGAGGTAGAAACTCCATGATCTGCTCCAGCAATAATTGAAAACAACCCTTGGGTTAAATTCGGGAGGAAGGACATTATAGAAATCAAGGCTAACACATTAACCCATGAAGGATCTCTATTGTTTAGACTGACGTAGGATGTAGGATTATTCCATTGATGCCCGTTTGGGCGTAAAAGAAGGTGTCGCTCACCCATAAGGTTATCTATCTCTCAAGGTAACCACGGAGGTAGCCCGTGGGGGTAACTCACTAGTGAGAAACGGCTCCCTCTGAAGTGACGTAGTTTTCGAGAAAGCAGTGATTTTACACAAATTTGATTTCGAGACCTCAAGTTTAGAATTTGAGGTCTCGAAATCAAGCATCAGAAAGCACACAACTTCGATTGACAAGGGTGTTTTTTCTTTCATTCATATCTCGCAACTTCGACGACCAATTGAGCTCAAATGTTCACGGGTTTGTTATTTTATGCATATGTTTAGATACACTATAAGTGAGAAGACTGGTCTTTGACACTTACCAATAGTGTCCACTGTCTTTAAAGACACTGGACACTGTTGGTAAAGTCAAAGACCAGTCTTATCACTTAATGCATTTAGACCTATATAAAGTAACAAACCTGTGAAAATTTGAGCTCAATTTATTGCTCGTCGAAGTTGCGAGATAATAATGAAAGAAAAGAAGAACAAAAAGAAGAACAAAAACACCCTTGTGTGCTTTCATGCTCGATTTCGAGACCTCAAATTCTAAACCTGAGGTCTCGAAATCAAATTGGTGGAAAATTACTTCTTTCTCGAAAACTACGTTAAGAGAGCTGTTTCTCACAAGCAGTTTACTATCAATCTCTTCCCATTACTTGTTACCAAGCAAGTTTTTATGCTAATAATTATTTTGAGTAATTACCAATAGTGTCCACTTCCTTTTAATAGTTGGTTGTGGTTTCTCGCTGTGTCTCCTTCTATTTACTCCATGTTCTTACCATGTAAGTTTTATGGTCTGGAGTAATATTAAACCCACAACTGTTGTCTGTAAATTAAAGATTCAAAGGTTGTGATTTTTATGGAGAGTTGAAAAGGGTTCAACAATGTGCCCCTAATTGGGCTGTTGACTTTTTAATTAGTATTTTCAAAGTATACTTATTGAACGTGTAGCATTTACCGTGGCTTCTATGGGAGCTTAATTAATGTGGTGCCCTCATTGGTCTTCTATAAGAATGGGTGCGCTAATACCCATGCTCATAACTAAAATGCCAATTTACAAGTGTCTGCTGCCACCATGCGTTTCAAGTCTGCCAGTGACACGTGACCATCACCCTTGGCTATCTTGTTCATTACCATCCAACCCAGCACACCAAAAAGCATGAAGCGACCCGCCGACATACGTGTAAAGTGGTTCCGACGACCAAAGTCACACCATAATAAAGCGTCGGCTGATTTCTGGCGAGATGTTTAACTTTTAGCCTTTCGTAAATCATAAATGCATGCATACACCACGTGGTCTTTAATACAATTCAAACATTTAACGGTGTGTACAGCTACAGGTACAACCATAGGGCTTCGTTTAATCCCATATTCGTTGAAATCGTACAATCCTCAAAAATCCACAAAGATACAGATGATGGGTACTTTATCCCTTTATATATTATGGGGATATTTTTAGGTCATAAGAAAAACGAAATTTCACACAAGTTATCTGTCTGGCGTTACCATGGGCGGACGGCTTTACAGTTTAGTCTCCAGTAGACACAGCCATTATAAACACAAATTTAACACTTTCGCCACATCTTTGCACACTAAAATTTGGTTAGGAGAGAGTGTGACTGCTGAAAAAAATTGTTATTAAAAAAACAACTAAAAACTAAAAAAACTAAACTAAAAACCAAACAAAACAAAAACCAAACAAACAAAAACCAACCAACCAACCAACCAACCAACCAACCAAACAAACAAACAAACAAACAAACAAACAAACAAACAAAACAGAAAAAACACTACACAACTAAATAGTAGCTTTTTATGAAACTACAAAATTTAAGACAACAGCCAAGTTATCCCCTTTAAAGTTACTACCTTATCTCCATTCCATCTTTGTTTGCACTTTTATCGTGATTTTTTTTGCTTAATGGGCCACTCGTCGATGACCTAATATCTGCTTAGCACTGCAGACTGCAGAGTAAACCCGCTTCTCACATAAACAAATAGTTTATAGGCTAGTCATATTTCTAAGAAAACGTAAGAGTGACCTAGACCTGCATGCTTTAGGTAATGTGACGTTAACAATAACCCAAAAGAACAACTGAACCTTCATAACTATAAGTCATCTGCCAGTACAAACCTATTTATTCCCATTTTAAATCAGTACAATGTATGTATTGCATCTTCTTCATGTATCGGCGTATACCATGGAGCAATATGCCTATACTATGGAGGTCGAAAAGTGGACATCTGCTTTTCTGCTAACGGTGCAGCACAAGGAGTCGCCAAGAACACTAAAAATATTCTCATAAAAACTTTAATTGTCTCGGACAAAACACAGGATATTCTTAGAACAAAAAGGGGGTCGGGGGGGGGGGGATTCGAGCTTTAGTAAAACCGGGTTATTCATCCGGAACAATTCACAGGAAAGCGATGATAGAAAACGTCAATGACTGAAGTAATTCAACAGTCACTGATAGGCCTTGACCTTGTTGACCTGTTACTGTGCGGTTAGCACCAAGTATGTCACACAACCCTGTTTTTTTTGTACGAACGTTGTTTTGCCAAAACCTTCGAAGGTTTATTTTTAGATTCCTTGGAATTCTGTATTGTGCTAAATAAAACAACACGCTGGAATTCTTGTTAATCGTAATCTGTTTGCAATCATTATGAGCAATTTGTTTTGTTTGATGGGGTGAAATGCATTCATCAGCGTGTAGTCACCTTGTGATTTTTGTTGTAGTTAAAAGACGATGGAAACTATCGGTTATTGTCAAAGACCAATCCTCTCACTTGGATGTATATCAACATTTTATGCATAAAATAACAAACCTGTGAAAATTTGGGCTCGATTGGTCGTCGGAGTTGCGAGATAACTATGAAAGAAAAAAACACACCCTTGTCACACGAAGTTGTGTGCTTTTAGATGCTTGATTTCGAGATCTCAAATTCTAAACTTGAGATCTCCAGATCAAATTCGTGGAAAATTCCTTCTTTCTCGGAATTTTACAGGGATTGGGGAAAGGATAAAAAACAAAACAAGACCCATGCTGTAAAATATTTCCCTCTGAAATGAATAAAGTCATAATTGTTAGGATAAAAACTGTATTCTGAAAACATAAAAGGATTTGGGTACTTTTTCAAAATGTCCATAGATTTACATTAAACTTACAGGGTTTGAAGATAATGATAGTGGAAAGCTTCCCTTTAAATATTACTACTAAACGAGGTGCTGTAGTTTTTGAGAAATGAGTAAAACAATGTCATGAAAATACGTTTGTAAATGATTGAAATAGTTTTCGTCTCATGAGACGAAAATTGTTTTCATGACATTGTTTTACTCATTTCCCAAAAACTACATTACCTCAGCAAGTTATATTTTCAGGGAAGCTTTCTACTATCATCATCTTCTAACTGTGTAATTTTGTTGGTGTAAATCTGTGGAAATTGTGTTTTTTGTCCTACAAAAGTTACATAGACCCTTTAAACCCCCCCGAAACGCAACAGCTCAGTGATCGGTTTCGGTTAATTGAAATAAAGGACAATGTGTTCTTAGGAGCCCTCATGCTGGAAATTTATTTTATTCTTTTTCACTATTTTTTTTCTCTGACCCACACACACAACGGGCTCAGCTCATGTTTCACATGTTTGTAATTTCAGATAAACGCTGTCCGACTAATTTTTTTTCAGCTCCACCAAAAGATACATTATACAACATTTTCATGTGATTAACTCCATACTATGACATCTCCTGGAACACATAAAGTTTAATTCAGGTTTTTTTCTAAGAAATATAAAAAAAAAATAGTGGTTTCTCCGGGAATACGTCTCATTCAGGTTTGTCTAAGAAATATTTAAAAATATTTCAGACTTTATAATAAATTCAAGATAGTATAACACCCAGCCGTATGAAACGGGAATTTTTGTAGTTTTAATAGTCGGACACTAACTATAAGCCCAAGCCTGCGTGTAAAAGAGTTGGGAATGGGTGCGTGGGATGATGGGTGGGGTGGGGGTGAGGTTGGGGTGGGGGAGGGAGGGGACTCGTGAGAAAAGATCACGAACTCCAACTAGAATCAATTTGCAACCAATTCTCAAGCAGTTACCTGCAATCCCAATAAATTATCCAAGCTGGCAGTGCTGTCGAAAGATAACCTTGCCGAAACAACCAGGTCGTTGCTGGCTGAACTATCCTCAACAAACAATATACGGCTATTGTGGTTTTGTGCGAAATTGATTATAATAATAACAATACAGATGTGAAAATTAACCAACTGAGTTAAATACTACTAATAATATTATTTACCTGCTAGCCTCGTGTACAGCTCTCTGTTTACGCCGCAAAATTTCCCGACCCGGAGGAGAATTGAGCGGGGAAAAACCTCGCGAAGAGCCGCACAGCTTGTTGGCTCTAACACCCTCGATTCACCCACTCCTACCTCGCGTAGACCGCAGCCAAAAAGGAGACAAAACGATGATGGTTTCGGTGAAGAAGTGCAACTAGGCTATACCTAAGTTCATCACTGGACCAAAGCCCTTGCACTTGATCACCCCTTCATGTATAGGTTGTCCTTAACCCTGTACTTAAAGCGTGTCAGGCTAGGTCAGTTAACCACGCTCCAAGCTTCCCCATTGGTTCCCGGGTCTAAGCCCACGTTTTTTTCTCTCTATCTTTGGTAACCGTGACAGTGAGCATTGCATAACAGTGGCCAGGCGGTTTGGATGACATAAAAGCATCATATCCCGAACCCAGCATCCCTGTGGGCTAGATTGTGTAACTTGCGACGGTGATTGGCCTGTCGGTACGAGCGAGCACGTTCATGGACTGCCGTTTACATTCGATTAGCATGCGGCGTATCTGGGGCAATAACATCAGATGACCGTACCAGCTGCCGGGCTTGTATAGAAAACACACCACAATCAAGTCTGGGACACGACTGGCAAGCCAACCTCAGTTTTTAGAACTAGGTCGATGCCATAGGGACGACCTCGTAAAAACACTACAGACGCTAAAAACAAAACTAAACATTTCCTCTTTTGTGGCATCACCGCACTTGTTTGCATTAATAAACCGAAACTAAACATGTAGGTGTTGAGAAGTAAATCTGCTTCTACTTTATTTCAACCTCATAGTTGCAAAATAGTGTCTATCCTCAAATATTGCTTAATAAATAGGCCTATTTTATTGTTAAGGAAAATAAAATTACGCCAAATGTCTAAAAACACTCATGCATTTCATGTGATGATGTACCCACAATTATTAAACATTGCAACACGTCTCGGCCCCAGTCTATTGATGTAATTTCTGTAGACGCCATTGTGAATTTCTTCGGGTTCAAATAAAGGATATCGAGGCTTTACGAAAACAAACAGTCTGGTCCTTTTTCGTATGATGAAAATAGTATTATCTTTATCATTTGGTAGACAGGGGGTGATTATCTCAATGGTACAACTAACGATTACAACCAACGGTGTCGACGGCCTGGTTGTCCTCAGGTCGACATCGCATCGCACAATACAGACTTATCGAACTTTATGTAAACACAACAAGTTTAAAGTTCAACATGTTTGATAACAATCTTTACCATCCCACGTAGGCGCTTATAGTTTTCTTTCTGTTTGCTTATTATTATTCTAGAACTGTTGTTGGTTTTAATGTCAGACAGTTATAGGAGATGTGCGGTTCTGCTTCTAATGGTATACACCCGTGGGAACATGGACTAAATGTTCGTTATACTGCTCGCAGTCTTTTCCCTGTACTCGTGGTACCTTGTTGCGGATTGCGTGTTAGGAGGCTTATAAGGTTTGGGGGGGGGGGGGGTATCACAAACATATTTAAGTATTATGGCAGCATTTAAGACTTTGCTATAGTCCTAAGCAAATTTGTTCAGCACAGAAAAGACATGCTAAAAAGAAACGGGTTGCCCATTGACAATTATTGACAAGAGTTTAACATTGTATTCTCAGTTTGTTCTTAATATAATGTGTCATCAATTAAAATCCAGAAGCCTTGTAATTAACTTAATAATTAATACTAGGCCTACTAATCCCCACGCGATGCCTGGCAAACGCCTTATATATATGTCTTGCAACGTAATCCAGTCAGTTTATAACGCGTGCAGACTATGGTCAGCCGATTAAAGCTTTTTTTATTTGAAATATAAATAGGAGCACGTGCCACCAGAAACATGTGAACAGGCCAGCAGAAACAGGTGACCAGCCCAAGTTTGCATGTTGTTGCGTGTGCCCGAATCAATATTTGATGAGAAATAATAAAACTAGATTCCCGTTCGGAATTGCTTTTGCTTGAGCGTTTTATTCATGTTTTGTTTTTGCATCGACAAAATGTGTATTAATCGGTTTTCCACTATTTTTTCGTGGCACAGATAGCCGATCGATCTCAAACTTCTACAGGTTTGTCAGTTCATATTTATCATGGTGGATTTGTACTAACACTGGCAGCAACTGTTTTAGCCTTTCTGTATATGTTCCTTTAAATATTGTACAGTGTCTGACCCCACTTTTATTAAGTGAGAGTACCGGGTACCCGTTATTTAAATACTACCTATTGCATGACTTATGAATGAACTATTCCTCTGGAAGGTCAACAAACAGTTTGACCGAGGATAACCCCAGTCAGCAGAAACCATTGTTATTCTCAGGCCACTCACAGACACAATATTATTGTGCTGGCCTTTTGGGGCAACCCAGAATGTCGTTATTCTTGTTTTCGATATTGTGACAGACTGATAATAAAACAAAGGAAAACATCGAAACCTTTTTGGGCTGAAGGAGTTGCAGATAGGATCTTAATATCCAGTTGCCCCCCCCCTCCCCCCTCACTTCCCTGCCGGGGATTGTGACACAGTGAGGTGCCGCTCCCATTCGCCCATAGAGAAACGTTTTGTGGGTTGTGGGTCATGGTTCGACAGAAGAGCGGGCGAGAACGGAAGCCACCACATTGTTCCCTTTCAAACCAGCCAATCGAACCGAAAATGCATAAGATCTACATGTTTTCACCATGACCCTGTACCTCCGTGGTTTTACGTGCGTTAACATTGTCGTTGAGATATAAATTTTACGTCTTTCTGTGGAAGTTTACGGCGGTGTAATTTTCAAATGTATTAGAGTGCACGTGTCTGAACTGAATAAAATATGGCTGGATATTTCCTGTTAGCAAACTGCTGCTTCTTTATAGCCATAGCATAGCCGAAGATTCCGCATGGACGTAGTATCAGTCTATATTACAATCACATCATAGACGAACATTTTGAGTAATTTTCAAAGTAAATTTGATATTTTTTTTCATGGGCTGTTTAATTGACTTCCAGACCTGTATGCTTCGTTTTTGAAAGGACAAGTACACAAAGGCATTTTCTACTTGGTAATAAAGCGCACTCTATAAGGAAATTGTAAACTTGTACTGAAGCATTTCAATGGCACCAATGAAATGACCAGGGGGCACGGAGGCAATGGGGGACTTTTGAACACTAGTTGGCAGCAGACTTACCAGGTAAATTTCCATAGACCTTTTCGCAAATACTGGGGCGCGCGCGTAAAGCTTGGAATTAGGTGCATTGTGGTCTAGCTGGTATCCAAATTTGATTCATATCTATCCCACAATGCACCTCATTCCACAGTCTGCGCTTGCGCATTGGTATTTGCGATAAGGTCTATTGTTTACGTAGTTCTGAGCACGCGCACATTACCGAGAACAATGGATTTTACCTGGTAAGTCTGCTGCCACCAAGCGTCCCAATAGTCTCCCATTGCCTGCGTTGCTCCTGTGAAGTATCAGGCCTGTGTATCAAGTCACGAAAAACGTAAATTTGTTCTATAAAGTACTATCTTTGTGGTTATAACATTTACTTCTGAAAAAGGGTGAACACTGGGAAGTATTTTGCTTTGATAAACATGATACTGTTACTCAATTTGAAGTATTATTGTGGCATATTCTACGCTTATATATATACAATTTTAATTGATTGAATAATGCACCCATAGTGTATTTCAGGAAAATATTGTTTCCGAAAAATTCCGAAACCTTACAGTAAACATGATATTTGTTTAATTTTTTTCTTCTTCTTTTATTTGCTAAGGACTCTCAGTCTCAGAAAACTGAACCTTCTTATTATTTACCAAAGACCATGCTTAGATAATACTTGTGCGTAACTAACTAATACCTTAATGTGTCGTTGTCTGACACTAATTATCATAATCATGCTTTATGAAACCGCTGTGTGGTTTCGCAGATTACAAAACACTTCCACGGCAGTCCCTAGCACGAACGTGACATGACTGGCGGTCGGCCTTCATTGCGGGGTGAAAGACCGCAAACAACCCTTTTGTGTGGCGGATATTATACGGCAAGACGGCTGATAAAATAGTACATAGAACATGATGTGATGCAACAGCGTGTTGGGTGATTTTATTGGTGATCTCATATCGATGAATTGACGGTTATCAACATTTCGCTTGTTGGGAGACTCTGTCCAGTAACGTATTGTTAATGTGTGTGCTTGTGTTTGTCTTTATGACAATTTTATTTTGTCAACAGGTAGCCTAAGTCAACCATTTCGGCTCTTGACAATTGTTTGTATTACCACTGACTTCCAAACCAGGCATTTTACTTGGGAGGATCTGTCGCAATTTTTCACGAAGACGAGCAGATTGTACTGTTTGAAACGTCGAAAGCCAACCGGCTCCTTTAAGAGCCACCTATAAAGAGATTTTACTCATGGTTGTACCCGCAAGTTTACTATTCATATTTATATTTTCTTATAGCAATTTTGTTTTGTATAGGGGTTGAGGTGGATTGGGACCGAGGACGCTGGATTTTGTGCCAAGACTCTCGTTTATCGTATAGTGCTGATTAATTCCACGATGTCTAGTTTCGATTTAAATTTCTACTTTCATTGTATTATCGGTTGAGCTTTGAGGTAGCACCATACGTGGTGGTTCTAAACAGAACCAGTGCCGCCTTCTTTTCAACATTCTGATCGAAACGTCAACCACCGCGGTGGTTGACAACTCAACGTTTTGATCAGGTCTTGTCTCAATGTTTCGATCAGGTGCTCTGTTCGTCTTCAGGTCCTACCCCTGTCTCAATGCTTCGGTCAGTGCGTGCTTTGTTCGTCTTCAGGTCTTGTCTCAATGTTTCGATCAGTGTGCTCTGATCGTCTTCAGGTCTTGTCTCAATGTTTCGATCAGTGCGTGCTCTGTTCGTCTTCAGGTCTTGTCTCAATGTTTCGATCATTGCGTGCTCTGTTCGTCTTCAGGTCTTGTCTCAATTTTTCGATCATTGCGTGCTCTGTTCGTCTTCAGGTCTTGTCTCAATGTTTCGATCATTGCGTGCTCTGTTCGTCTTCAGGTCTTGTCTCAATGTTTCGATCAGAAGTACTCTGATCGTCTTCAGCGGGTCTTATCACCACTCTAAAGAGATTCACACACGTTCGCAACTGACCTTGGCCCAATTCCATAGAGCTGCTTAAGCAAAAAAAACTTTGCTTAAGCAACAAAATCATTGCTTAATAAAATCAGATTACCGGCCAAGACTTCACTCAATTGTTATGCTAGTAAACAACAGCTAAATACCAGTCACAAGCAATGTTTATGGCATGTTGCCAGACAATGTGTTAAATACGCGAGCTATTTTCGCGATTAAGCAAATTTTTCGCTTAAGCAGCTCTATGAAATTGGCCCCTGGTTATACCCCCACCATGCAAAATGTCTAACCGTACTTGCACTGGTTTTAGTTTCCGGCCGGAGTCATTCACCGATTATGAATTATTATATAATGTCTGTTTAGTATGCAACTCGGCATTATGTAATGGATCAATTTCCGACGGATAACAACATTTGCACGAGCTAGTCGTGTTTTGAAGACGTCATTGCGAGCAGCTTTTGATAATATTATAAGTAAATAACACAAGACATAATCCATGTCATGTGGGGCAATTTACTTGGCATTGCAAAGACATTTATTTTAGGCCCCCTATCCCGTTTTTTTTTGCGGAGCAGTTTGTTGCCTGCCTTTATTTTTATGTCAAAATTGTCGCACTACTAAAAACAACCCAAATATCTTAGTTTTCGATAAAATATCGTACGTTGTATACAATGTTTTCAGCAAAGTCACAGAAACGTCTAAGTAGCAGCCGTAGAGGACCGTCCCCGAACGCAATTTTATTTTGTACAACCCTTGTCGTAGTGCTTTTCACTGGGGAAATTTTGTTCCTTTCAATCAATCATTTTTTTGTTTTGAGGATGGATAATTGTATACATAAAAAAAGAAAATGCTCTCCCAAATAAACTTCTTTTACGAGCGCTAGTTTTATGAAGTATCCGCAACAGGTAGGCAGGTTGTAATGTACTGTATTCAAAATAAGAACAATTAAACCAACCAAAGACAAAAAACACACACCCACAACCATTTCCCCCAAAACAAATAACAACGCACTGTGAATTGAATTACCGCCAGTTTAATAATAATAATAATAATAACCGTATTTATAACGCAACTTTTGCCAAATGATACAAAGCGCCAGGTATTATTACTGCAAGGAGTGGGCGAATTTTAGATATAAGACCTAATCCTTAAGCACCTTGTAATGGTTTACAAGGTGTTGTGGCGCAATATGCCGCCAATCCATTCAGGAACACCGGGGCGGACCCCTTCTCTTTTCGATAAGTGCAATGGGTTCTTTTACATGCGTTTACACAACACATGGGACCAACGGCTTTGCGTCCCATCCGAAGGACGAAGCAATGGTTGTGTGTCTTGCTTAAGGACACAAGTGTCACGGCTGGGGATTCGAAACCATACTCTGCTGATCAGAAACACCAGAGTTTGGATTCGGTGCTCTTAATAACCGCTCAGCCACGACACTCCCACATCTTCCAGGCTATAGTTGCGCTTCATTTTGTTGGGAAACAAAATCCTACGTCCAAAGTGTTACATGAGCCCAACACCACAAAAACCAAACAAAAAACCTGATAAAATGTATCGAAACTATCATTGAATCACCTGGCAACGGCAGCATGATAAAGCACAATAACCCATAAACTATCGGACACGGCATGGTTTAGGAACTTCCTGTTGTTATTTTAAACATCCAGCCATATTTATGAAGCCACCGTTGATTTCCTCCCAGTTAGACACCATTTTTTTGGAATTATCATTCTGGTGCGTATACAAAGCATGACTTTCCATGTATTTGGGTATTTGGTATTTATCGTGGAGGTATAAATTTGTACCTTTAAAGGCAGTGGACACTATTGGTAATTACTCAAAAATAATTATTAGCATAAAACCTTTCTTGGTGACGAGTAATGAGGAGAGGTTGATGGTATACAACATTGTGAGAAACGGCCGTAGTTTTTGAGAAAGAAGTAATTTTCCACGAATTTGATTTCGAGACCTCAGATTTAGAACTTGAGGTCTCGAAATCAACCATCATGCACACAACTTCGTGTGACAAGGGTTATTTTTCTTTCATTATTATCTCGCAAGTTCGATGACCGATTGAGCTCAAATTTTCACAGGTTTGTTATTTTATGCATATGTTGAGATACACCAACAGTGAAGGCTAGTCTTTGACAATTACCAATAATGTCCACTGCCTTTAAGCCCCCTACATCCCAACTTCTTCAGCAACCTCTTCCGTGGCGTTTGTATCAATCTCATTTAAATTTGATATGAAATCAAGATAATTGTGTTTAAAGAGGAGCGAAATCTTATGGCCGGGAGGGGAGTCCGGGCGATGACACAGTTCATCAACATTCGCTTTAATGTAATACTTCTTTATTCTCGATTCGGATAAGTATTTTTTAATTTAAATGTTTGCAATGAACATTAGTTCCTTTCCCATTGTTATGCAGAATGAATTCCCCTGAATGTTATCTCAGTCTGTTTCCCTAAACCTGACCGATTCAGAAGGTTCGACTGGGTCTCTTAAATCAAAATAAAATGAACTTTCCACAAATCGAAACTTATACGTCAGTCATGTTTTTTGCTCTCGATCAACCGCAAGAGTGCAATAAAGATTTGGGCTTTATACTGACATATATAAGTTAAAGTCACCTGGAAGTGGTATTTTTTCGAAATAAAGCTTGTGTCACTAATATATGTGTTTTGATTGGTTGGATTGTAGATAAACAGTTAACTAAGGTTTTAAAAAATCAGTTCTTATGTTATTTACAAATTTAAGAGTAGACCCCGACCCGAGAGGGCGCTGTTCGTGACGTCAATCGAGGCAGACTTTGCCTGTAATGCGTAGAGTAAACAATTGCAAAGTACATGTACGGACCAAGTCGTGAGTTTGTACGTTTCAAAAAAAAAAAAAAAAAGAAGTTTTTTCCGGCAATGCCGACCAGGTGTATTGCTGCTGAATGCAGAAAAACACTTTTTGAAATGTACCAACTCACGACTTGGACGTACTGTATTTTGCACGTGTGTTTACTATACGCATTGCAGGCAAAGTCTGCCTCGATTGACGTCACAAAAGGGGTAGGCGGAGTCAGCCCCAAACAACTTTATATATTTTTTAAACATATAAATCGTGACAAACAATTACTAAAAAAAATGTTTTATTGTTCGTAAGCAATATACTCTTATGTTTGAAAGAAAACAAATTCTATTTCCAGGTGACTTTAAGTGATTCCTGGAATCCAGACGTTTCAGTTTCCCGATTCCGGATGGTCGATTGATTGTTGGGGAGAGTCTGGAAGCAAACTACGACCTCGGCTCTACCTCCATGCTCAGCCAAATTCCATAGAGCTGATTGAGCAGAAAATGTTGCTTAAAGGTACTTGACATCTTTGGTAATAAATTGTCAAAGACCAGTATTGAAATTTCGTTATCGCATGCAATGTTGCAAGAGAACAGTGAATGAAAATCACTTTCTCACGTTATTAGCCGTTTCACTCACGATGATGTTTTATAATACTAAATCAACAGCTCTCCGTTGCTTTGATTAATACATTGCAGGGATCAACGAATTGTGATTCAGTGATTCGACGACAGACGTATAACCTTATTCTGTGCACCATAGTTTGATGTGATATAACTGTCTGTGCTTACATAAGTATGAAATTTGGTTCATTTTGTGTAAGGTTAGGAGGCCATGTAGTGCCCATTATGGTTTTGTTTTTATCTGGTCTTGGCCTTGGTGCTCGATTACCTATAGGACTTCAACCAATCTCATTTGCGAAATGAATGTCTCTACCCCGTCGAAGAATGCCTGCAAACCATACTTTTCAAATAATGTTGTCGAAGACGAATTCATTCCACTCGTCTCATTCTAGAACTGACCACGACGTTTCAACAGAGGGCGCGTATTATTATTAACTGCTTTGGCTTCATCTTCCGTTTTTGCTTGACGAATTATTCGATGAATTTGTTTGTTCTTCAAACGATAAAGACACCATTTTCTCCAAAGAAGACACACTCACGGATATCTTATAGAAAGAATATCCCGGATTAATTGTGTTCCGTTATTAATTTTTAAGATTGTCCACCATAGGAATGTTAAAACAGAACTTGTTTTAGGAACTTATATTTATTTCCAGGTCACGGAGGTTAGTATATTTATGTAATAACCTCTGAAACAGAACTTGTATTTTATACTTTAACTAATTTTTTAAATAACCATGCGGTCTCAGAGGTTAGGCCTATGTACTAACCACGAGATGACCTGTTTCTTGACATGGGGATGGATAGGAATTTTAAAAGATAACTTGTACTAGGGATGATATTTCTTTTTAAAATGTTAGGTCTCGTATTTTGTGTACTAACTTCAATGACCTGTCTCTTGTACTTATGTGAATTTTAAAACAAAGCTTGTTTTAGGCATGAACTTTTGTTAAATTTTTGTTTTAATTTTTTCCAAGGGATATCAATACAAATGTAATGTGAATGGTTTTCTTATTGGATTTAGAATTTAATAGATTTACCTCCATGGTGTGACAAGACTCAACAAACAAAATTAAAGTCACCTGGAAGTGGTATTTTTTCAAAATAAAGCTTTTGTCACTAATATATGTGTTTTGATGAGTGGAATGTGAATAAACAGTTAACTAAGGTTTAAAAAAAATCAGTTCTTATGTTATTTACATATTTAAGAGTAGACCCGACCCGAGAGGGCGCTGTTCGTGACGTCAATCGAGGCAGACTTTGCCTGTAATGCGTAGAGTAAACACAATTGCAAAGTACATGTACGGACCAAGTCGTGAGGTTTTTTTTCCGGCAATGCCGACCAGGTGTATTACTGCTGAATGCAGAAAAACACTTTTTGAAATGTACCAACTCACGACTTGGACGTACTGTACTTTGCACGTGTGTTTACTATACGCATTGCAGGCAAAGTCTGCCTCGATTGACGTCACAAAAGGGGTAGGCGGAGTCAGCGCCCCAAACAACTTTATATATTTTTTGAACATATAAATCGTGACAAACAATTACTAAAAAAATTGTTTTATTGTTCGTAAGCATATACTCTTATTTTGAAAGAAGAAAAAAATCTATTTCCAAGTGACTTTAACTTGTTCTGTTCATTCAGTGTTCTTTGTGGAAGAGTAACTTATTTTGGAATTCGAGCTAAACCCGATATTTCTGTCTATGTAGCAACTACCAGGCATCCTTGCTTTAAACTGGCTGGTCTCCACAGGTTTGTGAGATCATTGGTTTGATCAGAATAACATTTTTTTTGTAAGTCACATTTGAAAGTCACATAATGGTTGTTGTGGAGATATTGTGTTGTTGAACCCTGTGGTGTTGTTGACGTTAAGCTTGTGCCTTTTTGTGTACACTCGTACTTCAAACCTTTCCCAAGACGCTTTGTATCCTTGGGGAAAAGGGGACTCATCACTAGAACCCGATCACTTGAACCCATCACTCCGATCCTTCGCAATCTCCACTGGCTACCAGTTAAATCACGGATAGTTTTCAAACTCCTAACACTCACCTACAAATGCAAAAACGGATCAGCACCAGACTATCTCCAGGATTTAATTCAACACTACCACCCTCCGCGAACACTTCGTTCCAGTCCAAAAGGTCTTCTCATAGCAGCACCAGTTCACACGAAGTTCTACGGTCAACGTTCCTTCCAATATGCTTCACCTAGACTATGGAACTCTCTTCCCAACAATCTCAAAGACTGTGCCACACTAGAACAATTTAAATCACGACTTAAAACCCATCTCTTCAATCACAGAAGCGCTTAGAGACTTTATTTTGTATTATGCGCTATACAAGAACTGTTTATTATTATTATTATTATAAATGCTGATATGTTTGTATGAATGTTTAAGACGGACTCGTTCATTTTTTGGGGTTTTATTTTAGACCGATAGCTCATGCAATAGCCAAACTTATTATTAACCAAAACTTTAAAAGTCAAACAGAAGTAGGTTTAATTGTCCGCAACAATTTGGACTGCTTTTAGAAGGCCATGGGACTTAAAAAATAGTTATTCCATTGATTAGTAATTGGCTATTCCAGCCGTCATAATTGGTTGGTATGGAAATTATATAATGCGCAGTGTTCCGCATCCTAATTCGAAAACGCCCGCTATCTTTATGACGGGGCTATGGATCGAAAGAGGGCGCTATGATCGAAAGAGGGCACATTTTTACTACACGTTTATGACCATATTCATGTTTTTTCATCTCCCATTGGTGTTAGAACATCAAGCCTTTTCCTAGATGGAAATTTGCATCGGTGGTACAGAATATTAATTTTGGTCTTACCCATTATTTACACCGATGTGTGTCAGCACTGTGGATTTAGTACTTTCCCGAGCTCTGTGAAAAAAAACCCACCCAGAAACAGAGATTATTCCACGCATTATATTAGGCCTTTTTTTTGTATGTCAACCAACCAATGCAATAAGAAAGATGGTTTCATAAAGTGAAATAGTATCTACAAATCTGTATCACTGCGTCGCTTCAATGTTTGTTGTTGTTGCTGCAATGAAATTAATGGCATAAAGCTGAGAGCGGCTTGGATAGGAATTTTGTGAAGGACAGACTGTGTCCCGAATGGCAGCTACGGCTACGGCTACGACTACGGCTAATGGCTAGCTCGTCACGTCATCATGCGTTAAAGTATTAGCAACACCCTTAACAACAGTCGTAGCCGTAGCTGCTGTGTGGATACATCCACATTATTACCAAAAAGATTACTGTTGTATGGTGACGGTACAGCCACACTCGACTTTGCACAACTAGGTATACAAGTTATGCATTCACTTACATTACACAACTAATGATACATTATGCAGGGAAGGTAAACACATCCGCCCGACTAAAACATTTCCTCAGTATTGTTTGGATATTAACTCCAGTCTGTCAACTGCGTTCAAGTCAAGCGCCCTCTCGTGACCACTTCAACATTTAATCCGCCGTACCGTAGTCATGTACCCTTTTCGTTTTGACTAAAAACCTCGCAACCTTTTTTGTACCACATGCTGGGTACGGGGTCAACAGTGAAGGGAACCGGGAAAGCGCCCATAGCTTATGCGTGTATGCGATGGTCAGCGTGTGGTACGAAAATGAAAATTGCCCCCCTCCCCCCCCCCCCACCCGGAGATTCTGTCCCCCATACAATCTTCTTCTGAAAGCGCCCCTTTTGAAACATCCTCCTTCAGACACCGTTAATTTTCCATATGGGGACAGAAATTTCCGGTGGACCGAGGCCCGAATTCAGTGACTCGATAACAGACGGGAGAATCGTGACTCTAGTTTCCTCCTGCTGCGGTCATGGCACCTTCCGGAACATTTCCCTCCGTCAACATCCGGAGACTGAGAATCTCTGCTGATGAGGAAGGGTTGCGAAGCCCCGGCTTCATCCGAAAGACACCGGCGCTGTCTGCGCTGTGTGTAATGCGTGACTGGGATGAGAATTACGCTGGATACAGGGATGGACTGAAAATAATTAACATATTAGATACCTGATACTTACATTGATATGAAGTGAAATGGGTTCTCTATCTGTATGAATGTATAGGAGAGTAGTAATTAGTAGTAATGGGTGCAATGTATCAGACTCATCGGCTAGATGGTGGTGGCTGTAGACCTCATGTCATTGTCATGGAAAGTTACACTGAATGACATTTTTTTCTTTCACGCGACACTGCTACAAACAAACCCTGAATAATCAAGATGGTATGAGAGAGAGAGAGAGGGGGGGGGGATCAGTAGCTCGCCAGTCAGGGGCCGAGACAATAATCCTCAGCAGGACAGTTTCTCTTTCTACTACCAAGCCAGCACGGCACACAGATTGTGCTTAACATTTTCTTGATGAAACAACTTAACTACAAAGTGAAAAGCGTTCATTGAAGCCAATACACCACAAATCCCCTCAATGTTGAACTGTCACCCATCCAACTTTGGCATCCGCTGATTTATAAACCAACAGCGCCCTCAGTAGCTGCTGTTTGTCAAGTCGATGATTTACACGTTCACTCAAAACCAAATTTTGAAAACACAGTTTGAGACGAGTTATATACATAAAAAAAGAAGAAGTAATTTCCTGCTAAATCAAATACATTTTGTAATTTTCATTATAGTGTGATACGTAAATAAATTCAAAATCTGTATAATAATACTAAGTCTCATTTATTGGAAAACTGCCAACAACATCCTAATCTTTTGAGTTCCAGTTTTCCCCCAGAGGAGCAACTCCTTTCGATATCAACTCCCTGAAGAAGGACGAGAGAATTATTCTCCAAGCTTCACTAATTTCGTGGACTCCGAAACGTTGGTCATGCTCTATGAATGAAGGTCCTGAACATCTCAGAATTTGCATTTGCTAACAAATAGTTGCTGGCAGTGTTAGCACTTAATGTAATCCACCATACACATTAACTGACAAAACTTTATAACCTGAGATCGATCGGCCATCTGGGTAACGAGAAAATAATAGTGAACAACCGATTACACATTTTGCATGACATCGAATAAAAAAAAAGTTTTATTTATTTCCCATCAAATGTGACTTTTTAGACATAAATATTTCAGGGGATGTTCGATCATCATCATTAGACCGTGTAAGTTTGATGTAAATCTGTGATCATAGACGTTTTTTTCTCTCACTAATTCTGCAATGTTACCATGGATGTGGAATTTATGAATTCCACTCCATGCTTTAACTAGCATTCACATGCAACCTCTTGTGAATGGATACTAGGCACGTATAGAGCGTCACCAGTACACTATATCAACCCTGGAAGCGAACAAACAAAATGGAGACGTGACTAGAACAAAATTGCCGTCGACACGAATGCTCGCATTGAAATGGAACAATTCCGAAGCTGGACGAGCATGGTTATCTGGTACAAATTTTCAGAAATGCTAATATCAATTATCTTTTGAATTAATTTCCATTAACATATTATAGTTATTATTGTTATTTCACCTCAACAAATACAGAATAACATCAAAATAAGAACAGAAATGCTTCAGAAATACTTTTGTTTAATGCTGTATAACTATAGCGGGAGAATGTTTTTTTTAAAGCAGAAGTGTAGTGGGATGGGTTTTTTGTTTTCTTTTCCATTTGGCCTGCGTTGACGAATGAAGTCGTCATGGTGGCGACAATCCACCTTAAACACAAATAACTTACATAATTTCATTCTAATAATGTTCGGGCAAACACATTAACAAGCACATGTAGACACATTGCAAAAAATATTAAAGAAAACAAAGTAAAACAACAGTTGGGTGCCCAAAAGAACATACAAGTAAAAAATAAAAAATAAAAATAACTAACGCCAAAAAGCGTATGTCTCCTAAATCCCCCAAAAATACATTAAGGCAAGAGAGGGCATATAAAAAAGTACAGAAGATAATACAAATCACCGAACAACTATAAAAGGCAACGATCATGGACATCCACAGATATACACATAAAGAAGTATATTCAATTGCCTCCTCCTGAAGACGATCAGATCATCTGATCGAAACGTTGAGTTGTGAATCACCGGTTCTTTTCAGAGCAAACACTACTCAAAACAAAATGGTGCTTCCGCAAACTTCACCCGAAATTTCAAAATAGTGATTGCTTGCGACTTGGCCAAAGGCTACGCAACCACTTCATTGAAGAACACAACAACCCGAGGGGAGGCTACGAGTGGGCGAGATGTCCACTCTATCAAAACAAGTCTGGCCACACGCATTAGAAAAAGAAAGGCATCAATTTATGCCGGTTCTCGTTAGCTTCTAACATTTTGATTGGTGTGACTTCACATCACCTGCCAGCTGTCTCTTAAAGGCATTGGACACGTTTGGTGATAACTATTGCCCAATTCAGTATTCTCACTTGGTGTATTTTAGCATGAAAATATGAATAAAATAACAAATCTGTGAACATTTTGACTCAATTGACTAATTGCTTTGACTCGTAATTGGTTGTGCTGCCTATGTTTTCTGTTTGGTGAACTGTGTTTTGGGGTAAGGTGATCATTTCAAGGTTTTACTTTTATCACTATCAGATACGGGCCCAATTGCATAAAGATGTTAAGCAGAAAATATTGCTTGACAAACTTATTTGCTAAGTGAAAATTGAGTGGGTTACCAGTCACAACAATGTAAATTTATATAATTTTGGCTGGCAACCACTTTGTGTGCTTAGCAAGTTTCTTTGCTGATATTAGGCCCTGATCAAAGTATGGAGCTGTTCGATTAAAAGGTTCTTTTTAGGGTACTGGGATCTACCACTAAAAAACCGAAAACACTTGATGTATTTGTTTGCAATTCTGGAGCTCTATTTTAACAGAAAAAAATCTTAATCTTTGCGCTGTCTTGCAAATTAGGACACACTTGAAATGGTGTTAAAAACTTGACCCTATACTTTGACCTTTCCTTCCGTTCCAAACAGGAAGTTCTTTGCTGTGTTACCATTTAGAACTTGGCGTGGTGGGAAGGGGGTGGGAACTTTGGTGTTTCAGTGTGGCACAGTCAGTTGTTCCTATACCCGCAACTTTGATTTTAGTATACATGCTATGCTCATCCTCAAAAATGTGCAAATGTAGATTCAGCTCTTGGTATAATTTCTATAATTGTCAAAATTTACATTTGTTGCGTTTGTCATAGCATGGTTAGTAGTCCCAGCCAGCTCTGAATCCTGAATACACCACTTTGAATATCAAGCGATTGTGCTAAATTACCTGGAGTATAAAATCATTCGATTACAGTGAGAAGCTATGTAACGTTATAATAAAATAATCATATATCAGAAGTCAACGAACTCAAGTCACTCTCTCACGCGTCAGATCAGAAAAACAATAAATTACAGGTTTATTTCGCGAATGAAGGGGGCTAGATTTATGGAACATAAATTCGCCTGGATAGCGTGGCGCAGTGTGTCTTATAAATAAATAAGTGATGAATCCCACTTGAGTATAGTGAAGTCTACATCACCCATCCACGTAGTAATGGAATAACAGACTGTAGAACATGGCTATAATCGTAAAGTAGTCTCTGAAGCTTTGCATGGCATGGAGAATAACAATTCAATGTTAAAAATCTCTTTTTGAGGGGTGGTGGCTCTCGAAAGAGCCGATGTACGCCCTCTCAACCTCACTCCCCCCGATAAAAAGGGAAGAAGAAGATTGAAGAAGTGATTTACAAAGTATGAATATACAGCGATAAATCTCAGTGGCTTTTGATGTGAAATAGATGAAGATATAAATCACAGATATGTTTTAAGGGAGGGTACATTTTGACTGAATTTTGTCTTCTTGCAAATGGCATTTTCTCTTATCAGATCGTGCCCATGCTGTATATGAACAAATCACCCCCTGGGCATTACCTGACGATGAAATGATCACTGGCATCCTCGAATGCAGAGGGCTGGGAGTGAGGTTGCGAGAAATACAGATTTGGTAATTTTGAGATATGACATACTGTGCCTTTAAAGGAACATTACATACTTGGCTTTTGCTAATGAACCAGTGTAAGCACTTTATGTAATCCATCATAATACATAAACTGACAAACCTGATGTTTGAAAATCGGTCGGCCGTCTGGGTCTCAAGAAAATATTGAAAAACCGACTACCTCTTTTGCATGCTTCGACTAAAAAAATGAATGAAAGGTTCACTGAGCGCTAAACTCCTAAAGGGAAGTAAGTTTTTTGTCCCCCCCCCCCCCATCAAATCATGACCTTTGAGACAGATCATCATCTTTAGACCGTGTAAGTCTTATGTAAATCTGTAATTTTAGACGAGTTTTTCTTCGTACCATGACCAATGCGCCTTTAACGCTGTCAGATAAGCTTTAATGTTTAATGAGTTACCGATATCCACTCACGATTCTCATAGTAGGCGTTGTTTCTGATATTAAGAATGAAGCATGCCATAACTGGTTAAAGGGAGTCGATGTTGGTGTATGGCTTTTGTCCCATTCCCAACCTTGTTCTTTTGATGTGCTTTGCCGTGCAATTATTTGTAAGTCATTGGCAAAGCCATTTTACCTTTTAATGTATTCAAAATGTATTCAAACAAATTGTATTTCTTTAATGTATTTTCTGTTAATTTTAACATATCTATTTGTATACATCTCTGTATTTTAAACTCAAATCAGCATTTGGCTGCGATGTTTGAATGTTTTTAATAGAAAAAAAAATAATGCTTAACTACACTCTACAATACTATACTGTTTGGGCACAATGTTGGATGTCACACACAAATTGTCGAATGCCTTACAGAGTATTGTATTATTGTTTCACAAAATCAAGCTCCTTAAAAATTTAATATTTCGGCACCAAGAATGTCATTTATGACAGACATGGTGCACTATAAATAAGACACTATTACCATGATTGTTATTATTGATAACATCATTATTAATTTACAGAGAAACAAATCATAATTATTTCCCCCACAAACATTGTATTGGCCTAGGCCTAATCATATTTGTACATTCAAACCAATGACAAACATAAATGCCACAATTCCGATAGAATCAACAGGCTGTACTGCAACTCCGAAAATCAAAACAACAAAATGAGTATCTTCATATAAACACTTTTTAGAAAGGAAAACAAATATTGTGAAAGACCCGTCTCCTTCCAAATTACCTAAGGGGGTTAGTCACTTTCGCGCCTAGAATGGTCCCCTGTCCTTATTGGCAATGATAAGGACATGTACTGGGCTTTGTAATATACACATGTACGTCGGATTTAACTGCGAATCTCACAAAGGCAACTGGAAATGAAGCGAGGTCAAAGGTGATTATGTAGCTAGGCTCAACAGCAGAACTCTGGCGTAATTCACGAGCCTCGAAGTGTAACGTCAGATGCTCAGTCTCTTTCAAGCCTAAAAATGTTTTTTTTTTAACTAGAGGGTGCCCTCACACAATTCGCGCTCGGACTGTAATCCACACTTGACAAAAACTCCCCAGTGCTCTTTGAAATCCAAGTCGCAGCAAAGAGGTTCGGAGATCATTTCGTCTGGATTTGTCTGAGGATGGATCTTGCTGAAATATTCATTGCACGGGCTTGCGGATTAGCTCACTCCTGCATATTGTAACTCGCTGCTTAAAGGCACTGGATCCACGTTTGGTAAAATGTCAAAGACCAGCTTTCTCACTTGGTGTATCCCAACATTAACAAACCTGTGAACAAGAAAATGGTGAAAGAAATGACACCCTTGTGTATACACGCCTTAACAAAAAGATTAAAATAACTTGTTTTCTCTCAAAAAATACGTTACTTCAGAGGGAGCCGCGGCTAACCGTTTCCCACAATGTTTTATACTATCAAAAGCTCTCCGTTGCTCGTTACCAATAAGGTTTTATGCTATTTATAACATCTTGAGTAATTACCAAAAGTGCCTAGTACCTTTAAGGGAGTCTATTCTGGAGGAAAATGACTTGGTCATACAGGACATTTTACACTTTTTGTGGCATCATTCTTACATAAATTGAAGAATTTAAAAAACAACAGCTGAACAAGTTTTGGGATAAATAATTTAAATATTACAACAATGTTCCTCCAAAGGAATATGAATAGTTGAAAACACAGCTCCACGGCTTTCAGGACAAACTATTGAGGGCTTTTATAGATGAAGCACTATAAGAATAATCTAGTATTCATTACTATTTATTCCATTGGACTGTTCAAACGGCGTCTGCAAGAAGTCCAGGCTCTTTTGCCCTTTTGTAATGTGATGTCACAGGTTGCATGGGCCGTAGATGATCATGGGTCACACTAGCGTTTACTAAACATTAATCCCTAGCCTCTGATTCAAGTCGTTAAAACCAACCTTAATTTCAGATTGTTTAATTAGCAAAAGGTAAACGCAAGCATTTACAATCCGCTTCGCTCTTTAGAACTGAAAAGAAAATCAAGAAAAAATATTCAATGCTAATGTCCTTATCAAGCACTGAAATTTGATTTCAACCTTCAGAAGGGCGGGGCGAGTGCAATTCAGGAGGCGTTTTTATGCTTGTTAATGATTCAAACCATGGTGATACCAAAAGATAATAACACCTTGGGTTTTACTGGGATGATCAGACTGGCAGATTGTTGACGAAGGTGAATTTTCTTTTGGTAAATTT
The DNA here is from genome assembly GCF_902459465.1 of Asterias rubens. NCBI lineage: Eukaryota > Metazoa > Echinodermata > Asteroidea > Forcipulatida > Asteriidae > Asterias > Asterias rubens. The sequence goes on along the minus strand of NC_047073.1, from coordinate 13,054,436 downwards.
CCCTGGGGCTGGTTGGATAAGTGCATAAAGATCGACCACACCGTACACAGACATTAATGCATCGCTCTCTGGTAGATAAATAAAGGTGTTCATCTTTGAATAGACTGCTGTTTTAGCAAAGCTAGCCACTGAGAATGAGATTGCTTCGCTTTAGAGTTTTCCATTTTTTTTTTCTGACAACATTTAGCTTAAAAAGATTCCAATGGGTTTTGGAAGAGTTCTTTTCTCTCCCCTTGGTGTCAAAGCATGCATAAAAACGGTTCAATGTTCAGGTGATCTGATAATGTATGAGTATTATATCTATTAAATTTGGCTTTACTTTTAACGCAGTGCTAACACACATCAGTGTCAGGGTAAACCAAATTTAATATTCTTGGTCCCCAATACAATTTATTAAACAAAATAATAGGTAGTTTTATATTGAAAATTATCGGAAACTATTTTATTTCTAAAGAAACTTTGTGGACTTTGTATAATACAATGCTGACGTGTTTTCACATGGGATTATACTCATCATGCAATTTTGCAATTTTCGGTTCAGTTAAAGGCAGTGGACACTATTGGTAATTGTCAAGGACTAGCCTTCATAGTTGGAGTATCTCAACATATGCATAAAATAACTAACCTGTGAAAATTTGAGCTCAATCGGTCATCGAACTTGTGAGATATTAATGAAAGAAAAAAACACCCTTGTCACACGAAGGTGTGTGCATTTGGATGGTTGATTTCGAGACCTCAAACTCTAAATCTGAGGTCTCGAAATCAAATTCGTGGAAAATTACTTCTTTTCGGAAACTATGGCACTTCAGATGGAGCCGTTTCTCACAATGTTTTTTTACCATATCAACCTTTCCCCATTTCTCATCACCAAGAAAGGTTTTATGCTAAAAAGTATTTTGAGTAAGAACCAATAGTGTCCACTGTCTTTAATGAAAAAGCATTAAGCAAATGTTAAGAAGATCATAAAGGATATAGTGCCAGTGCCCCCGATTGTTCCACGGCAAGAATAACTTCCCAAACGTACAGCAAACGATGTAATTTAAAAAAGAAGAACCCCTCAAATAAAAAAAATAAAAAAACGAGAGAAGAAATTTGGTAGGATATTACCGCGACATCACGAGGCAATGCATAGCGGTGTTGTATTTCCCGCAGGTCAATTACAAAAAGTGCACCGAGACTGTTAGTCGACTTCCAAATAGGCCAATGTACCATCCGTTCATGAACGGGTAGCCTAAAGTACATGTATATGAAGCTGTGTGTAAGCCTCAACAACTTGCTGGCCAAATGTTTCTAAACTATTACACTTTCGCCAACAGATGAGGCGTCAAAACACTAACACCGATGGTGTCAATCTTGATTATCACACCCAATACTGTAGATGGAATAAATTGACACTGCTGGTGTTACTGTAATGCCCTAGTTTTTTTTCTGGAGGGGGTATCAATTCAAGAAGTATCAAATCTGAAGACGGTTAGAGCTAGAATGGCAGGTGTCTGTTCTTTTTTTGTGGTCGTGGTTTATTATAGGGATTGAGTGAAAATGATCCAAAACGTAGATGCTCTTACCACTGAGTTGCAAGAAATCTATCATTCCAAAATATATTAGCTTTGAGGAAGGGTTTTGTAAATCAATTTGTACTTTTTTTACTTTTAACTATTGCCCTTAAATATCTGAATGTTATATTTGTACATGTGCTTATATTTTTACCATTGTTAAGTGACCCTTTCAGCTACTGCTACAGCAGCCGATAACTAAGTCCAATTATTGCGCAACGATTATGGAGCAACTTGCGCCATAAACGTTACGCAAGTGGACTTACGCAGTTAAATCGGCTGCTGGTCATTTTGTTTGTATATACCAATAAATAAATGAAACTCGTGTATTGTTAATTTTACATCGAATCCAAATCCTAATTCGTCATGGTTAAAACATAAAAATTAATGCAAGATATTTTGAATAGTACGTTTTGTTTAAACATGAATGAACAAAAGAGGCTTAAAGATTCGAAAACTCTCCCCTGTTCGAAGGGAAATGTAATACATAGGTCCTAAATAAAGACAATTCAAACAAAAAAGTGAGAATTTTTGTTCACGAAAAACACAATAAAACACGATCTGTTTTCATAAATTAATATTTATGTTTAACGTCCGTAATGTAATTTGAGTGTAACATCATTGAACGATCTTCTGAACAGTTTAGCGGTTATGTTTTTAAGGGAACCATCAAACTTTGATGAAAAAATGAATCATACATAATCAAACATGTCAAAGTATTTTGACTCGCTGTGATGCATCGTAAAATGAATAGGCCGTGTAAGTGATCGAGTAAAAGTGCTTTTTATTCTCTCAAGCTCTGATGCCTGCAGTGAATTATATGGTAACTCAGACATAAGGTATCAAATTCTGTTAGCGAAATAGGTCAGAGCCAATGCGTCCGACGCCACTAAGCGACCTCTGTACAACTTCTCTATTTATGACAGTGACAGGAACCCCGTACGTTCTTAGGGTGCGATTACGCACAAACAAGCAACAGATACAAATCTCTAGCTAGTCTAATCCCTTGATTATTATACCTTGCTGACTAGCAGTAACAGCAGCGTAGAAAGCAACAAGCTGAACCGATGCTACGTGGCGTCAACCCCATCACACTTAATCGGATTTCTTGGAGCGTCTCGTTCAGTCCGGAGCACCGTGTAGACACGGGGAATAATATGAACCTTTTTAGCAAGTGGAGCGCGTCTTCACTGCTGATTAATTGGCCCGTGGTCGCTGATGTGAGAGACGACACAACGGTAGAATGTAAAAGTTCACTCAGGTTTTTTTTCCTCATTTTTTTTTCTTTAAAGCTGAGAGATACGTTGATTATTGCTCGTGGTTGCAATTTTTAAGATTTCTTTTTGAGTGAGGGGGGGGGGGGGGTCTGGGTTACGTGGGATTAAAATTACTAGTGACGGAGACTGGGTGGTGGTGTGGAGGGGGGGGGGGCTGGCTTGGACTCTTTTAAGATGGATATGGAAGAAGGCATCGTGTGGATTATGTCCAAGCCTAAATCAGGCGCCATACCTGATTTTGTCTCACCCTTATTAAATTAAATTTTGACACAGATTTGAGAGATATATGAGAGCTTTTGAGGTGTACTTTTCAGATGCCTCAAACGCTAAACAGTTAATATACAAAGAAAGTGTATAATTAAAATATAACATAAAAATAAAACAAAGTTGAAAAATAAATTAACAATAAAATACAAACATACAAAATCGTTTCATCTTATCTTTCCACCGAAATATACAGTTGAGGAACAAAATAATGTACCAAGATTTGGCAAACATAAAAAATACACTGTAAACGTAACAGCCCCCCCCCCCCAAAAAAAATAAAAATAAATAAATAAATCTTTATAGAATTTTCATGAACATGATAAAAGCTAATGTAAATACATGAAATCTTAATTTTTTCCTTCTCCGTTCTGTGATCGTCGCATTATACAAATTACATTTTAATTTAACATACCCCAGTCTCTTTTTATCAAAAATTTGAAATTTCCTCCATGAATACACAGATTGGTTTTGAATTATGCCAGTTTTCTGTAATGGCATATTTTATGTTTATAAACATAAAACAGGCATACAACAGAAAATAGATGACAAGTACTGAATAGAATTTGTAAATCTGTCAGCCAATTTTAAATTCATTCGAAACAAAAAAATCAGCAAACATTTTGGTTTGAGGGTCGGCATATATAATTGGTTATCTATTTACGTTTGTGTGGACGATTTCTAAAAATAGTGTCTTAAGGTGCTTTTTAATTGTATTTGGTGGGGTGGATGGGGGTGGGGTAGATGAAGAAATAATCTTAAATCTTACAGCTTCAGGTGTTTTTATATAGATACAAATCGAGCAATATGCCACGTCTTAAGATGTCACCATCAACTAATTGTTAGATTGCCACTAGTGTAACTTGGATCCGCATTATGCATGGGGAATATTGGACAGTGATCAAGCATAAAGGTTCGTCGTAAACAATAATTCTCAAGTCTCGTTTCGACATTCAAGTCACCTCATTTAAAGGGGAATGTTGACGTTTGGTAACCACTCTTAAAATTAGCGGCAATGAAAACTGAAGAAGCATAAAGTAGCTTTCAATTAGTATAAAGAATGTTGAGAAACATTTTCCTCAACATTATTATGTAAACTGATTGTGTAAAATTTGAATATGAGAAGCGTTGCTGACAGTTAACGTTTCTCCAGGATTATTCTTCCTGCGTGGGCTTATTCACTCATATCAGAGTTTTCGGCAATAGAAAAATGCGACTTCCTTTTGAAATGAAATGTTAAAAATTTTCTTTGATTGTATCAACTACATTTATTTAGGACTAAAACAATTGAACGGTTCCAAAAATGGTTACTTTGCCTATATTCATTTCAGCTAAATGTTTTGTTTGTGTTGTGTTGTTTTCTTGGTAATTGTTTGCAATTCCAAAGTGTATAATGAACGTGTGCGTAGTCATTAACAATAAATAATATAAATTTCATTGTATACAGATCATCTTTGTCAAGTAACCTGTACGATGTAGCAGTTATGGATTCTAATTGTCGTTACCAGGTAAGGGCCAGACTATTTGTTGTTTTATCCCAGCCTCGATTGAAGTTTTGATTTTGACCGGAAGCATCGGAATGTCCGGACAATAACGAAAGATTGGCCGTATCCGAATCCCAATTGGTGGCCACGATTACGACTGTTGCTAAAGAGTATGGAAGACTTTGAGGCGCTAGGTGGCAGCAGACTTACCATTAAATTTCTAGTGTTTACGTAGTTCTGAGCATGCGCATATTATCGAGAACAATGGATTTTACCTGGTAAGTCTGCTGCCACCAAGCGTCCTGAAAGTCTCCCACTGCTAAAAGGTCGTCGTGTACTACAATACACGACGACGCAGTATCCATCCCGGATAGTAGCCGTAGTGGCCAATACGGACGCCGTTTTACAAGCCAGGTACTCCATGAATTCCCCTAATAACCGTTGGTTATTTCGAATGATCCAGCCAGCAAAATTAATACCCATCTTAATTATTAATGTGAACAACTTGAAAATCCCCACTAAATCATAAACTGTTTTTTATGCTGTTTTCACTCAAAAGTCACCACCTAAATTACTAAACAGGTTGTTGTTTGGTGGGGTTTGCTTTAGGGTAGTGTTCAGGAATAGTTGAAAGTAATTTTGTCCGAAAACCAATCTTGCATCACCCCTTTATAGTCGTGTGTAGACGCTTTGAATATAGCACCGGTTGATTCGACACGTGGATATTAAGCCAGCGCTCTCTTCGGGCCACGCTACGTTGACTCTAAAGCAATCTGATCTTACAGAGATGTGGAGAGAGTCATCGCATACTGCGAAGGACATCCAGCAAAATATTCCTCATGTGCCTCTCTTTCTAGCCTCTTTCCCATCTTGTATGAATAATCTTGGCTCTGAACGATTCGTAGACTCACTGGCCCCGGGGGTAACGACGCGCTCCCCGGCCTAGTGTTGGTCTCCATTTGGGGATACCTAACTGCGCGGTGAACATCCGGCTCAACGATGGTTTTGGGTTCATTTCAGGGTGACGGGATGGAAAGCTTTTTGTACATTTTATTCCTTGGACATTTAAATGCCATGGCAACTGCATGGCGTTAAATTGGATATCTACTTATCGATTTTCACACATTGATTACTTGGGTGTGTGGTACAGCGAATAATGTAATTTGATGGGTATAGTGATGGATAGTAAATGGTATAGTAAATGTTTGCCAGGCTAACTATCACCGAAAACAAAATATTTTAGAGATTCGTTCATCGAGTTTGTCATTGATTGTTCGAAAAGTCACGATAACAAGTTTGTTGCTGGTTGTATTGGCTTCACTTAAGTTATTTGATAAATGCACGTTATCAATGAAAGGAAATGATTCGTAAATAAATGATAATCGATTACGTTCCATTCATTACATGGCACTTACAGAAGAGCTCTGCCGATTGATTATTTAAACAGATAAAGTTGTTTTGCTTCACTTAGCTTATTTGATAAAAACGCACGTCTACCGAATTACTTGGTCAACGGCATGCTGCTGTGTGAAAATATTGTAAATTATTATTAATCGATTACATTCGATAACGTGTAACAACCTGAAGAGTTCTGCCGTTATCGATTGATTATTGCTTAATTTAAACAGTATGGTCATAGTACAAATCCTATTGGATTTTTACTCACCATGCTTCTAGTTTTAAATCTTGGTTTAATACCAATCACACCGATTTGTGATAGCACTGTATCACTTTCCCGAGCTCTGTGAAAACAAATCACAGGCATATTACCTCAGTTTGATACGAACCCACGACCTGTGCATCTGGAGCAGTTTCTTACCAACTGGACCACCGAGTTTAATTTAGTTAACTCAAAATATGATTGTGTTGTTCACGTTGTACCCAGAAAAGTTTTAACCGGCCGGATGAATGATCAGGGCCCAATTTCATAGAGCTGCTAAGCACACAAATTTGCTTAGCATGAAATTTCTGCCTCGATAAAAACATGATTACTAACAAAATTTCCACATGACTTTCAGGATGAGCAAACGTCAGCTGAATACCAGTAACAAGCAATATGCAACAAGTGGAAATTTTGTTGGTAATCCTGTTTTTATCAAGGAAGAAATTTCATGCTAAGCAAATTGTTGTGCTTAGCAGCTCTATGAAATTGGGCCCTAATCGTTACCAAGCAGGCAATTTAATCGACCACTAATACTCCTTATAATGGCACCTATATTATGCCTGTTGTTTGGTTTGGTCAAAATGTGAAACTTGGACCTAATTCTATTGTTATGTAATTGTAAACACAAAGAAAGCGCCCTCACTCGCTGATCTGATTATATACAATCAAATTTAAGTGTCCGTGTTTTGTTTGATTAGTGTCAAGTTTGCATCCTTTCCTGTTAAAAAAATCATATTGAAATCCAACTCTCGCTGGACCTAACATTTTGTCAAATTACTCCCGCAATATTCAGCCCCGCGATGCGAAAGTCCTTCAAAAATGGCTTAAAAATATAGAATTTCCCAAATTAGTATCAAATGACAATGTGATTTTGATTGGTGCCCGACGATCATCTTGCATGGGGTCAGAGTTCAAACTCCATACCGATACCCGAAGACGTTAAGAATTTAAGAACGCATAAGTGAGGTTTTTTCTTTTGTCGATTTGGAAGTACATCTAACCTGGTGAAAGTTAATCTACTTTGAAACATGATTACTAACAAAATTTCCACATGACTTTCAGGATGAGCAAACGTCAGCTGAATACCAGTAACAAGCAATATGCAACAAGTGGAAATTTTGTTGGTAATCCTGTTTTTATCAAGGAAGAAATTTCATGCTAAGCAAATTGTTGTGCTTAGCAGCTCTATGAAATTGGGCCCTAATCGTTACCAAGCAGGCAATTTAATCGACCACTAATACTCCTTATAATGGCACCTATATTATGCCTGTTGTTTGGTTTGGTCAAAATGTGAAACTTGGACCTAATTCTATTGTTATGTAATTGTAAACACAAAGATAGCGCCCTCACTCGCTGATCTGATTATATACAATCAAATTTAAGTGTCCGTGTTTTGTTTGATTAGTGTCAAGTTTGCATCCTTTCCTGTTAAAAAAATCATATTGAAATCCAACTCTCGCTGGACCTAACATTTTGTCAAATTACTCCCGCAATATTCAGCCCCGCGATGCGAAAGTCCTTCAAAAATGGCTTAAAAATATAGAATTTCCCAAATTAGTATCAAATGACAATGTGATTTTGATTGGTGCCCGACGATCATCTTGCATGGGGTCAGAGTTCAAACTCCATACCGATACCCGAAGACGTTAAGAATTTAAGAACGCATAAGTGAGGTTTTTTCTTTTGTCGATTTGGAAGTACATCTAACCTGGTGAAAGTTAATCTACTTTGAAACACAACCCCAGGCTCTCTCCGATTGATGCATCGGGGATTTCATGAGGAAACTCTCACTATAGATGAACAGTAGTAACAATACAATGTGGACAGGTACATTTTGATGATTATAAACTCTAGTGTTGTCATGACATGGAGCGCAGAACCCTGCCTTCTCCGGTCATCGAACTCTCTCTTATTCCAAGATGATTTTACTGCGTGGAAACTGACAAGCCTTAATCCGTGAATGAACGATTATGCATAATTCTGCTCAGTTGCTATTAAACCAACATTTTCGTATAATATTCTGAGTGTTCATGTGTGAGAGAGTAATCACGTTAGACATATACGCATGTCATAATGTGGGAAACATTGATGTGGCTGAAAAGAATTGTGATTTCATTTATAATGTAATCCATGTTGAATACAATCATGACGAGTGGAAAATGCATAGGGTTTATGTGTACTTTGTCGACGTGTAAGAGAGAATTAAACACGATTCATAATAGGGAAACAAAGTGGTTTATATTAATGTAATGGTTCTGTATTAATAAAGCCGATCACTCATGCAAAATTTAAATATAAAGTTTGAATTAAAATACCAGGCAAAATTCACCCCAAAATGTACCCCAAATTTGTTTTGTGTTTGTCCAATGTTCCATTTCTGGTTATGTCACATTCGAACCATAGGGCTTTATTGGACGGGATAGCGGTGTGAGACTATGACGTCATCGTTCCGTGAATAATTATCGCTGGCTCAAAATTATGCACCGATAATCGTCTTTAGTTTCTAAAGTATTGTGATGTTTTTTTTCATCGTATGGATACATACATAAAAATTCTATTTAATTCAATTTGAGTATTTTTGTATTGCAGGTCAAATAGTACAGTGTACCAATAAAATACTTTACACGTAAAAGGGTGTTTATTTATATTGTTTTGTTTTTAATAGTGGCAGACATATCATAACAACCGATTTATACACGATGGTTTAACCATGTGATGAACATTACTTAGTTTGCAGACGGTTCCATTTCGAAGGTGATCCATCCAACCGTTTCTATAAATCAACATGGCTCTCAGCAGCATCGATTCCCTAATGCATTAACACATGATTGAGTCAGGGTACCTTTCCATCATTTAGCGATTCACCACACACCCCATCAGAGGTGAATGTATTTCCGGCATTTTGCCTCGTCCTTCCAAAAAACACTCTCTTCATGTCGACTTCAGTTACTTCCTCCATCTCAAACCAAAGCCCAACTTCATTACTTCCCCTCCATGACTTACCAACAGTTCAGACGCGGGTTCGAGCGAAAATAAATCCGCCCGATAACCTACAGCATGTAATAGACGATGCTTAAGTGTTTCCTATGATGTGATGAAATGACCACAACAGTTTGTAATTGCGAGGCATTACGGGTTTTGTTTGAGGCAGTATGAGCAAAAAACATGTCATGATCCAAAGCGATCTTGCTTGCTAGCACATATGTAATATTCCCGTACTTAATCAATCTTTTATCAAGTCTTTTTTTCATCAAATCCGCTGAGAATTCATGCAACAGTAGCGGCAAAACTGTGTTCTATATTTTTTTTTTGTTAAATCTTAGAAATCGATTTAACATGGCGACCACGCTTCGTTAACGCTACACACCGACTATTGCCATTAACAACAACGTGTTCGCGCCAAGTGTTCTAAATCTTGCAACCACAAGCAACCTTGTTTCCACACCTCCCTTATTTTTTTGCGTGGGTCGACCTCGCTTCTTAATTCCCCAGGCTTGCAGAAATGTCAAACATGTGATTGTCTTTTTTTCTTATCGTGTGCCCCATCGTTTCTCTGATGGACATTTTGTGTATTTAGACCAAGGAGTGGGGGAGAAATAAGTGTCAAAGATATTACCTCCGGAACGGTTTTTCCCCTGAATCTAGTATTTTTTATTCAGGGGTTATTTCAACTTAGTGCTTTTTGTTTCATGCATTGCATTCAAAGCCCTTACGAGTGACTTCCATTCGCCGGAGACAGAGCGGATATTGCAAGGCGGCTGGCGAGCTTTTAATTAGGTTCTTCGGGATGGACGATATATAAGGGGAAGAAAATGAGGAGAGATGCTAGGGATTGGACTGTCCGAGAGGATTTATATATTAAGGGAAGAGACAGGCAAGACCCCGGTCCAGCTCTTCAGAGTCAAGTGTAGCTAGTGTTCCTGCATTTTAGATGAAACCAAACACGATTGGCCCTAAAGAGCGATCGGGCCTAGTGCAGTACCCTCAACAAAAACGTCATCTCATTTTAGCTCGCTGAAATGCAGAATGAACTGCTGCGTATAGAGAAAGCATTCATCGTTTTGTGCTTGTGTTCCTTCGTCCGTGGCCAGCGTTAATTGCCTCATTTGCCAACAACTCCTGAATATGTTTTACATGCATGCATCTTATATTGGCACTCGTAACTGTCGCCAAGGCAAACACACAACGGGACTCAGTCGACGACTTTCCAACCAAAGTGCACTACACTTTTCCCTTTGCTACCTAAGTAGCTGGATCTTCTTTTTTAGATTTCTATCATTTTATTTCAGCTTCGCCTCAAGGGACCGTAGCCAGAGACAAGGCGGGTAGCATATTTTTTATCTGAAAACCCCCTCTAATATTATCTCTTTAAACGTTCACTGACAGTACCCCTAGACACTTAACTTGAGAATGAAAAACAACAAGTGCCACGAATGCATTATAATTATTGACCTACTGTGGTCAAACAACAGAGAAAGTCACACTTGGGAAATATCTTTTTCACAACACCAACAAAACTTAAGAAAAAGATTTTTCCTCACAGCATTTTGAAAGAACTATGTAATCAATACTTTATTTGAAATGCAACTTTATCTGGAACAACCCACGGTGCTGCTACCTGTTAACCGGCCCAAGGGTTCGCAGTTTTATACCCCAACCAACTGTACTAGTACGTGTTGAGATTGGGGGAACACGGTTAGCCAGGTCACAAACTCTATGGTGCCTCCAAGGCTACGGGATAGAACCAAAGATGGCTACCTCAGTCTTTCACATCCCCCTCCGGGACCTCATGGCGAGTGGATCAGGTGGTGGCTCGCCAAACCTTGGTTTCAGGGGGAGATTTCTCCGGAGGTTTGGGGGACACGATTCGTGGTCTGCCTGTGATTTTTGATGATGATGAAGCAAAAGAGGCGGCAGTTCCGTGTTTTGAAGTGCAGGTGATCAATTATTCCATCGGTGCAATTAGTTCTGATCAATAGGGGGGACACACGAGTGAGGATAGACACCAGGACGGGGATTTTTTTTTCTGCACAACAAAATTTACACTGTCGTAGTGCTTGTGTGTGGTTTGAATCAATATATATGCACATGAGCAGAGGACACAATTTTGATACCGAATAGAACTAGAGAAATTTGAACTATTGGGAATTGGCGCTGCTTTTTAGCATTTATAGACGAAAACGCAGATAAAACATATTGCAGCGTGGTCCAACCACACCAGTGACTAAAACGTCGGTGAAATTAGTTATGATATCAACTGGGGGGGGGGGGGGGGGGGGGCACACGTGTGAGGATAGACACAACGACGGATTTTTTTCTTCTTGCACATACAAACTGCCACTGTGGTATTGCTTCTGTGTGGTTTGAATCAATATGCATGCACATGGGGCAGAGAAGTAGAGAAATTTGCAACAAGGGTGTTTTTTCTTTCATTATTTTTTGCAAATTCAGTGACCAATCAAGCCCAAATTTCATTAGGTTTGTTATTTTATGCATAAATATGTTAGGATACACCCAGTGAGAATACTGGTCTTAGACAATTTACCGAACGTTACCAGTGCCTTGAAGAAACCCAGGAAAATGTGTGAGGATGGCAATTTTGATGTACAGAATGTTGTTTCAAACGGAGCTACACGTAGCTCACTTCCCGATACTTTCCCCATCTCACTTTTGTCCGTCCACGTTCAAATAACAACACCTCTGTAAGCGAAGGGGTGAGATGTATACCCTCACTGGCAAAGAGGACAAATTAATAAAGCAAACAATCGTTCGTTAGCTTTGGACGTTTGCCGCAGGATTACGCCAATATAGTGTCTGTGTGTGGTTTAAATCAATATACACAGGGGGCAGAGGGGGCACAATTTTAGACACCGAAGAAGTATTGAGAAATTTGACCTGTGGGGAAATGGTGCCGCTTCTTTGCTTTTATAGACGAAAACGCAGATAAAAACATTGCCGTTTGGGCTGACCACTGACCAGTGATCACAACATGTTTTGATTGACCAAAAAATACGAGCTATAAATCATACACTTTTGAGGGCAGGTGAAAATATATAATTTACAATTTTCATCTGACTTATTCAACAATGAACTTATTGTTCTCTAAATCAATACTACATTAAACTTTGAGCCTGGACCTCATAGTAAATATTTTTTAATTTTTACTTTTGAAATTAACCAGTGCATTTTAATAACACGTGCATATAAATGAATAAATGAATAAATACATAATTTAAATTAAGTAAATAAGTAAATGTATGAATAAAACAAATCGAAATATCAAATGATATTTGTTACTAAACACTGCGACAAGATGCCACAACAATATCCAAATCAGCACTAAATAATACCTTATTTTTTGCATTCCAATTCTAAGACAATGACATAACACAACGAGCCACATCATAAATTACCTGAATAATTTTTTTTACAAAAACAAACAGCATAATGCCCATCCATGTGCGTGCAGCATAATGCTACATCTACCATGATCCATCACGAGATTATGCACGAGAAATACAGCGAACTTTAGAATTAGTACAATCAACTCTTATATCCTGTTTGATCATCACTATCCATACGGTAGGTAGACAACGGTAGCGGCTACTCCTGCTGATATAGCTGTTAGATCCTTCTTGCGATCGGCAACCTTTGTTCTGTCTCTATTACCCTATTTATAAAGATTGATAATAATTCTATATTGGATAGAGAGAGACGGCTAGATATTATTTTTGACTTGTATCACTTATAATAGATGGAATGAATCATTCTCAAGACAATGTATAATTCATAGAAGATACCTGTTACCATGGTGACGTATTTATTGTAAATATTCGACATGCTTGTATAATGAAGTTGGTATAATGTGATGAATGACACTTTTTCGTTTATTGAAGATTCGAAGAAAGTAGTTTAGGCCACATAAAAAAAGAAAATTGTTGATCGTCCCCGCCCGACCGTTCAAAACCCCCGACCCCCCCTTTTGTTCCATGTCTGAATATCTCTTTATACTGTTACTGCCCAGATTTCTCAGCTGATATTTTTTTCTTCAAAATGTACAGGTTTGAAAAGATGTTTAAAGATGGTTATTATTCATGTTGGCAAGGCAAGAACAATTCTTCAAATATTTACTTGGCTACACTGTTTGAAAAAACTTACAGAAAATGTCACCAAGGAGTTAAATTTTGTTTGACAAAACTATTGAAAACATAAAAACCCAACAAAACCTCTATTTTACAGCGATTGTGATGATTTCTTTATTCTTGATTTCATATTTGGCATAAAAAAAAAATATAAAAAAAATCTCTCCCTCCCTCCCCCATCCGTAAAAGAAACAAAAAGACCATCAACCATTTTTGTAGTGTGACCTTTGGACAGTAAATGTGTTTATCTCTTGTATTCGATACTTACTAGACTTCGACGCTTTGGTACTAGTGTTTTGTGATTATACAACAACTTTTAAACAATAACAAGGTGCTATCAAAAAGGAGTAGGTCTTATAATCCAAACGTAGTCCAACATACCTTGCAGGAAAATACTCAACGTGCGCTTAGAAAAGACCGTATCGTCGCCTAGTAAATGATTGCGTACTATTTAGACAAGTTCGAGTTTATTGACGTTTTTTGTTGTACTTAAAGCCATTATACACTTTCGGTACAGAAAGCAAATTAAAAGTTCACAGATACACAAATAATTTACAGGGTTTACAGAAGGTAATGGTGAAAGACTTATCTTGAAATATTATTCCATGAAATGCTTTACTTTTTGAGAAACCAATAAAACAATATCAATTCTCGATAGCGAGAACTACGGATTTATTTTAAACACATGTCATGACACGGCGAAACGTGGGGTAACAAGGGTGAGTTTTCCCGTTATTTTCTCCCGACTCCGATGACCGATTGAGCCTAAATTTTCTAAGTTGTGATACACGAAGTGTGGGCCTTGGACAACACTGTTTATCGAAAGTGCCCAATAGCTTTAAATGCTGCATTGACAGCTTTTAGAAAAAACAGCTTATGGTTTTCAATCAACATAATTACTCAAGTATTTTTTTTCTCTCGAAATTTCATTAAAATGACGTCGAAAATATGTTTAGTGACAATTGATTCAATAAGAACTTTATCAGAAAAATTCCAGTGATTTTTTGTTTCTACAGAAGAAGAAGAAACATGCATATTTCTTTTGTTCTGTAATTGAAAACGACGTTGGAAATAAAATAAGGTGAAAATTGATTCAACAAGATTGTTACCAGAAAAATGTCAGAGGCACTAAACCAGTTTTGTTTGTACAGAAGAAGAATCAGAAGAAAAAAAAATTGAAGAAGCATTTTTGAAACGCAATGTCTCTTTTGTTAGGCCCCCTATATAATTCGTTTATGTATCTGAAGAGAAAATTTCAAGTAATAAACTTAGGAAAAATTGTAACACGGGGAATAATAACTGAGAGATGTAGGGAAATGTATCGGTGCTTTCTTTGAGTAGGATAGGGTAAAAGGGGTGGGGTTGAGACGGATTGTAGATTGTTCATTTTATAGCACAAAGTATAACCAATCGCGTAACTAAAAAGGGGAAGGGCACCGGGGCGGGGCACGTGCCCTCCAAATCTCCCAGGTGCTCCCACTTTGAAATCAGTACTTTTGAGATATTGGCAGCTGAATATTTTTTTACAACTATTTTTCCTTGATACGCAGACAATGTTTTTCTTTTCTTTTTTACACTCACCTCAGTTTTTCAAATGAAAAACAGTAAATGGCAATACAAGAGCGCCGAAAGGGGGCTTGTTTCAGATAAATGCAAACATCGAAAACTTATCCAGAAGTGCCGCCTTTTCGAAGTGCCCCCTGAAATGGGACCCCATATATTTTGGCGCTGAGTTTCGCTCCCTTATGCTCCAATATAACCCGTTTGTTATTTATTTGAAATCCTTGGCCAATACAAGAAATCTTGACCGGGGATGTCCGTGGAAGTCAAGAAAAAAAAAAAAAAACAGAAAAAATGAAATGTCATCAAAAAGAGGTCGTCCTCCACAAGCCCTGCATGAAATTATAACAACATAATTTCCATCAGAAGTATTTTTAAGAAAAGGAAGGTCGTAATAACTGAACCCAACAAAAAAAATAATCAAGATTCAATGATTAAATTTTAACTGCAATACTCAAAAATGACTTGTTCTTAGAATAAACAATGAACGAGGCCCGTGGTGATTACATATTATTTTCATTTCTAAGAAAATTTCGACTGCCAAATTGAAAATTTCCACAGTCGGTTTTTAATCACCGGCGCAATGCAGTTACTTTAAGACTTGATATTTTTCCCGAGCTGGCCCCGTGAGGTACAGCTGATGTAATGTTTGGAAGAAAAGGTGGTCATGTTTGTCTGACTCCCCGAACCATGAGAAGATGGTTAATTTCTGGGCAACCGATTTCCTCTGGCGATCTTGTTGCCTTTTAAGTCAAGATGTATATTCCTTTGTATAGTAAAGGCAGGTATAGCGATGGAATTATGCCTTTGATGAGGCATGAACTTTGGCACACAGTCATAGCATGTCTTCAGACAAAAATTGGTCTATAAGGACCATTGCAGATCGTCCTTAGAAAAAAGGAACAAAGAATGGCAGCCATTTTGAAAATGAAATGGCGATATGTTTGCCTTTTAAATCAAGATATACATTTGTATAGTAAGGCAGGTATAGCAATGGAATTGTGTCTTTCATGAAACATGGACTTCTGGACACAGTCAGAGTATGTCATGAGAAAAAAAATTGGTGTAAAAGGACCATTGCAGATCGTCCTTTGAAAAAAGGAACAAAGAATGGCAGCCATTTTGAAAATGGCTATATGTTTCCCTTTTAAATCAAGATATACCTTTGTATACTAAGGCAGGTATATGAGGGAATTGTGTCTTTCATGAAGCATGGACTTTGGGAGACAGTCAGAGCATGCCATGGGCAAAATTCATGTCTAAAAGGACCATTGCAGATCGTCATTTGAAACAATATGGACACAGAATGGCAGGCGTTTTGACAATTGAAAATTGCTTGTTACTTTTTGTTTCACAGGACAAAATTTGCAATGGCCCTATAGAAACATCGTTCGTTAGATATACTCCAATGTGTGCCTAATTTCATATTTGTATATCAGCAATGGCAACATTTTCCAAATCATTTCCCCTACCTGCCTCAATATTGGCAATAATTATTTGCATTACTCTTCTTTGTTGAAATCAAGGCCCACAGTGGTGCAGCAAAGTATATTATTTTTTTAGTACCCCTTATGCATCATTAGGTATTCTCTGAATCAAGATAATGTATCGATTGTACTATGCTTAAATCTTCTACTGGTTTACCTATGGCGTTGAGAATTTCAGATAAAAAACATTGAGTATACATGTAAATCAATGTAATGTACGGCAGTTATCAAGTCAGAATAGCTGCTGAATCACCTTCAACATTTTAATCAATGATTCCCGCTCAACATTTCAGATCATTTCATATACAGTTCTCAGTCATAAAATAATGTATTTATCATGTGCAGTTATTGATTTATTTAACAAGATGCAGAAAGTAGGCTTCTTTGAAGGTGCACATTTGGTAATTACTCAAAACAAATATACTTAAAAACTGACTTGGTAACGAGCATTGGAGAGCTGTTGATATTATAAAACATTGTGGGAAACGACTCTCTCTGAAGTAACGTAGTTTTTGAGAAAGAGGTAATTTCTCACTAATATTAAAAAACTTCTAGCTAGAGTTCTTTTATTCCTATCTGACACAAACTCGTCAAACAAGGGTGGTTTTTCTTTCATCATTTTTTTCGTAACTTCGATGACCAATTGAGCCCAAATTTTCACAGGCTTGTTATTTTATACTTATGATGGGATACACCAAGTGAGATCACTGGTCTTTGACAATTACCAAACGTGTACAGTGTCTTTAAAAGCTAAAAGACCGTAATATTGGTGAAAATGAAATGATCGACATTTGGCGTATAGTCTGTCTACTCCAAATCGGTTATTATCGAACAAATTACACCATCTGGTTAGCTTCAATCTATTAGCTGAGTGATTATTGACCAAACCAATCACCAAGTGAACAATTTCCGTATGAAATATAGTCAGAGCAAATATCATCCTGCGACGCCAAAATTACCGAATTGGGTCTCTAATTTTGAATTGTGGCAATAAACACCCAAAGTATCCCAGCTAAAATTTATCTCTGATGACGTATAGTTGTCGGACGAAAACGTATGTTTAATAAAAATAAGGTTTGCGGTGACACTATGTGTCTACTTGTTTTTATTATGTGGCCGTATGTGGGCTCAATGTAGAGCTATTTAAAGCCATTGGACACTTTCGGTAATTAGTATTGTCCAAGGCCCACACTTCGTGTATCATAACTTATATATAAAATAACAAACCTGTGAAAATTTAGGCTCAATCGGTCATCGGAGTCGGGAGAAAATAACGGGAGAACCCACTCTTGTTTCCGCGCGTTTCGCCGTGTCATGGCATGTGTTTAAAATAAATCCGTAATTCTCGCTAACGAGAATTGATATTGTTTTAATGTTTTCTCAAAAAGTAAAGCGTTTCATGGAATAATATTTCAAGAGAAGTCTTACCTTTTGTAAACCCTGAAAGTTATTTGTTAATCTGTGATTTTTAGTTGTTGTACCGAAAGGTCCAATGGCTTTAAAGACACTGGGCGCGTTAGGTAGTTGTCAAAAAAGACTCGTATTCTCACTGGAATAGTCAAACATATGCATCAAATTACAATAGGAGACTTTCCAACGCTAGGCGGCAGCAGACATACCGGGTAAATTTCCATTGTTTACGTAGTTCTGAACATGCGCATAATTCTGAGAACAATGGATTTACCCGGTAAGTCTGCTGCCCTCTATCGTCCCAGAAAGTCTCCCATTGGACTCAATTGGTCATCAAATATGCAAAGGAATATTTAAAGAAAAACACCCTCGTTGCACAGATTTGTCAGATGCCTAAAAAGGTAGTCCTGAAGGCTAATAATTTTGGGTTAACCTATTTGAATAACCCCTTTCTCAAAAACTACGTTACTTCAGAGCGAACCGGATAAGGAGTCTTATTATTTTGAATAATTACCAATAGTGTTCAATGCCTTTAAATTTATTGTTTACATTTATTGTGTGGCCGTCTGTGGGCTCAATGCAGAGCTATTTAAACTGAAAGCTTCACACTAAATTAAACGAAAGTGCCAAAGTCCGTTCAGTATAGCTGAAACACAATGGACACGATGAAGAGATGTACATCCTGCTTAGCAGAACACACATGAAACCAGGCACAGATATATGTGAAATGGTATATTGGTTAAATGTGTCACAGATATATGTGAAATGGTATATTGGCTGGTAACCTTATTCTGCTAAGCATAATGTTGTTGTGCTTAGTTACTTGTTGTGCTTCAGCTTCACGAAATTGGTCCCTGGCCATGTTCTGTGGCTGTTTAAACACTGTTAACACACCAACAAACAAACACACAGCAAATAAAATTAATGTCCATTGACTTTTCCTTTTTTTTTCTTTTTTTTTCTTTATACTTTATTTATTTTCTTGAAAGATGTCGTGTGCACATCTGTGTTTCTTCGTCATTCAGTTAAAAAAAAAAAAAAATTCCACCGTTGTTCACTCGATCTCACAGCAGCTGTTGGAACTCGTTTTGTGTTTTAATAATCTTTTTTTATTGCTATTGGGTTCAACCTAACTTGTTTTCATTGAATCCGAGAGAAAAGAAGAAAGAAGATGGAAAAAAAATTCTTGATCGATTTCCTGTCACATGCTTTTCTTGACTGGCCCGAGGTTTTTTATTCCCGGTCAGTTTCTAAAGAACCATCGGTGTCATTACAAACTCGGAAAAGACACTAAGGTAAACATTGCCGTGGAATGCGTGGGACAGGCCAGTGGCGCTTAATTTTTTTATAAAATGAATATTAAAGTATCATACAAATATCGGCCCTAATAACGGAGATTCATTTTTTTTAAAGATTGTCTAGAATTGTGTTCCCTTCTGAATCTCCATTGACCTACCTTTTACACCCCAACCTAATGATTAAAACTCATACAGATGCTCTTTTTATCGTATTATTTGAAAACTCAACATTTGTTTTGAATTGATGAGAGGTTTCTCCAACCTTTTTTTCTGGTGACTTGATTTCCGCCGAAAAGTTTATTTTCTAAACGAATTTTGACAGATGATGCTTTTCGCATACCTTTCGCACACACCACGGACAATGCGTAAAAAAAACTTGAAAATAAACCGTAAATGCTCTTGCATGTTCGTTTCATTGTGAGTTCGGCAATGGGTATAACCATTCTGTGGAATTGGGTTCTGAGAATGCTTTGACAGTATTGCGAACGGGAACTACATAACAAAATATGACATGTTTTATTTTATATTATATCAGAAAATCCGTTCAATTGATCCCTGAAGGCGCTGTTGTAGACTTTTCAAAATCTAAAATCCAGATTGATGGAAACTAACCGTTTATCGATGATAATCTTTAATCCTTTATCAAGGATTATCATTCATCGATTACCGATGATTACCTATGATCGTTTAAAATGATTATTACTGATAGTTTATCGATTATTATCACTTATTGTTGAATGCAGAGTAAGTTAAAAAAATTAATGATACAAAGTCATTCCGTCAAAACAATTCAGATTTCTGAAATAGCCAATTATTGCATTTTTGTTAAATGTACTTTTGACTTGCCCAGAAAATTTGAAAATAAAACTTGTTTGAATAAATATTCTATTAATCAGTATCATAAATTATACACATCAATAAATAATAAATATAATATATCAGGACACCGACCTTCCTCCAGCAAAGGAGAAGAAGATGGACAATTCAAAAAGTCGTCTTTTAGATTTTGTTTTTAATATCTCAAAAAAAGATGAGTATAATGAAAGGAAATAGGTTTCAATATTATAACCATTGATTTGTTTTATACCCTGATATTTGTTTCAGTTAATTTATTTGAAAATAATATTAGTCCAGCTTGTCATTGCAAATTCATCATTTCACCAATGTAGCCTTATTGCCCATACGATTGCATTGAGTCCATATTGACATTACTAATGCCCGCCATGACAATGCCTACGATAATGATATGCACACTCATATTCCACAGCCTTTTCTAAGCACGCATCTTTCCTCAAAAGTTAAAAACCCACAATACCCATTGATGAAAAGAATCAGAAATTAATTCAGGTTCATTCTTCTTCCGTCTGGCAAAGAACACAGCACGTTCGTCGTGAACAAACACAATTCCCATCCCGGGTAAAAAAAAATGTCATTCATTTTAGTGCATCATTAAAACCCGAGGAAGAGAACAAAAATTACGGCAAAATTAAATCAGTGCGCTGAACAAAAATGACTACAGGCCCTCGTCAAAAAACATCAAAGTCAAATTAAGGACAAGCATTGCACTACAACGATGGGATGATGTTACTCTTCTTTAACAAAAAAAATAATAATTTGAAGTAATTTGATAACTTGGTCGAATCGTTGCGGGAGAAATTGTACATGTTATATGCATGGGATTGCCAGCACGCTTTACAACGATTGTGTGTGCGGAGACACGCGTCTCTATTCGATTACTAAACATCACATTCACCTAGCACTTATTTTAGCATGTGAAAATAAACACGGGATGACAACGTGGTTTTAGATTTCTCTGATGGGTGAAACGTAGTACAAGTTCTTGACACCGCCAGTGCGTTTTGTGAATCTCATTAATTTTACTTGGAATAATATTTAGGTTTTGGGGATAATATTTAAAGTCTGGTCCACTTTACCTTAAGAAGCACCAGTGCTCATAGTTGTTACTGTGCTCAGGGAACTAGACAGTATTTCCCCTCTGGTGGTTTATAACAACTTTGAGTAATTTTGTGTTCAAATGCTTTTTAAATGCTTTATTCTACGTCTGTGAATTCTGTCAAATGCAGACATTTCACAAACATCAAACAATATGGCTTAGGCCCTAAAGAAATAAAAAGCAAAAAAAAAAACAAAAAAAAAAAAAAACCCAACAACAATAGAAGTGTAACAACAGCAGAACACCCAATGATTTCTGACTATTCGATAATACATGCTTTTTACAACCATATTTTTTTCCATATTGAAAACCCCCCAAAAACTTCCACTCTGCTCCATCTACGATTACAAAGTTCCCAATGTTCATTCGTAGGAATTCCCCTTGTACTGAAACGAGCTCTGGCTATATCCACTTATATCTTATTACACCCATTTGGAGTAATAGGCTCTCAGGTCAAAGTGGTTTGGTTTATTTTGGTTAATCCTGGTCATCTGCGAGTTGACTGTTCTTGTCATCTGATGATCCCAATAGTTATATTTTCCTTGCCTACTTTCTAAATAATTGATTTCATCCTGTTTTCGATTTCTAATGGCAGGGTTCAATGTTGTTAATTTTAGAGGATTATTAAGTTCTGCCTTGAAGACATTTAATTTTTCAAAACGCAAAACAATTTTTTATATTTTATTTTTGTTATTTTGTTGGTATAAATCTACATGACGATTCTGTCATTATATTAATTTTACTGCATTCTTATGTCTCGCTGTATACGCCAACTCGCTATTTTAGCAGCCTGTTTTACAGTGGGACAGAAAGTGATTGTTAAAAATTCCCGAGCACGCAGCGTCGTTTTGTTGGGGCGAGTTGTACAGTATTGTCCATAGGCTCGTCTTGACGGGTATCAAACACCGAAGAATGAGACACTGAATCGCCAGACAAACACAGTGGCAATAAAGGATTGAAGCTGAATAGGGTGTCATGGATGCGTCATACAGCGTCTGGGGGAATGGATTCATCTATAGTCTGAAAAGAGGCAAGAATTAAGCATTTTGAAAAATTTGTCGATCTAAAAATGCCATTTAAAAGGGTCTAGCATGGGGTCTAGGTACGTTTTGTTGGCCACAAAACACGAATACACTGTCCACAGATTTACATTAAACTCACACAGTTTGAAAATAATGATGGTGGAAAGTTTCCCTTAACAATTTACTTGCTGAGATGCTGTAGTATTTGTGAAATGAGTAAAACAAGTCACAAACATTACTTCAGCATGTGAAACGTATTTTCATGACATTGTTTTACTCATTTCTCAAAAACTACCACACCTCAACTAGTAATATTTTAAGGTAAGCTTTCTGCTATCATCATCTTCAAACGGTAGTTAACTGTAAATCTGTGGACATTGTGTTTTGTGTTCAAAAAGTACCCACATCCTTTAAAGGGTGTATGTACTTTTTGTAGGAAAAAAAAACACAATGTCCACAGATTTACAATAAAGTTACACAGTTTGAAGATAATGATAGTAGAAAGCTTCCCTGGTAATAGTACGTGCCGAGGTGCTGCAGTTTTGGGGAAATATGTAAAACAATGTCATTAAAATAATTTTCGTCTCATGAGACGAACATTATTTTAAGCACGTACGAACGTATTTTCATGACATTGTTTTACCCATTTCTCAAAAACTACAGCACCTCAGTAAGTAATATTTGAAGGGAAGCTTTCCACTATCATTATCTTCAAACCCTGTAAGTTGAATGTAAATTTATGGACATTTAAAAAAAGTACCCAAATCCTTTAAAGGAAATGTATACGTTTGGATTTACTTTTGAAACTAACTAAGAGAGGTTTGAGGTTACACCATGTGAATATCATGAGTGTTTGTTCTGAAAAGAACCGGTGGTTAACGACTCCCAGAAACAACATTACTCAAAAGAGATATTCACATTGGTGATACCGCAAATTTCTCTTATAATACTTCCACTAAACAAAGTTTCAATCCTAGTGGCAATACAACAAATTATTGGTTAGAAGACTAAAGCAATGTTTTATCGTATAAAGCAATTTTTGTTGAAACATTTTATTTCGAAGTAATGTGATTATTTAAAAAGTATTCTTATTTATTGATATCTTGATTCATACCATAAAAGGAGCAAATAACAATAGCAATAATTTAAGACCATATGATAAGATATGCCTATAAATTAGTCTGAGCAAAGTGTAGAGAGATCGCCCCAATAACTACAAACTTGCGGTGTTACCGTGTGAGGCGTAGGCGTACATTTCTCCGCATTGAAGTATTTTATAAAATCTTATAAAATCTTTGGTTGGTAAATATTTGTCCCTTCGTGAAAAATTGGAATCATCTTATATCCCTACCCGAGAGATCTTTGAGAACACTTTTTTAACCGAGTTCCCAGGAAGCTTGTTGCTTGCCAGTTCCATATGAAATATTTATTGACAAATCTGAAATTGAACCTTTTGCAAATGATGCGTCATATCATAAAATGGAGGCTGTCAATCAGCATTGATGCAGTAAATTTAATTGCATTGGTGGGAAATTAGTTGTTTGCAAAATAGTACTTCTTCAATCCTTGGTCTGATTTAACTGTGTAGTTATTTACAAAAACAAATAACAAAACGTATTCTAAAAAATGCATCCATTAAAGGAACACGTTGCCTTAGGATCGAACGAGTTTGTCTATACAAAGCGTTTGTAACCCTTTTTTATAAAATGCATATGGTTGGAAAGATGTTTTAAAAGTAGAATACAATGATCTACACAAGTTTGCTTCGAAATTGCGTGGTTTTCCTTTTACTGTAAGAACTAAAACGGTCGGCTATTTATGGGAGTCAACAATTTGACTCCCATAAATGGCCGACGGTGTTAGTCGACGAGGTAAAAGGAAAACCGTGCAATTTCGAGGCATATTTGTGTAGATCATTGTGTTCTACTTTTACAACATCTTTCTAGCCATATGCATTTATAAAAAACGGTTACAGACGCTTTTCAAGACCAACTCGACCGATCCAAGGCAACATGTTCCTTTAAAAACTAGTTTAGTGTCTATGGATTGAAGGGAATCAATGCAATTTGTGTAACAGGGAATAACATTAAAAATAAAATATTATGTTCAGAGAACGAACCAAATTCTCCAAACTGCCCCTCATAAGTGACGAGGAGCACACCAAGAACAACCATTATTTATCTGAATAGTAATATTTTAAAACTTAAAGACATTTCGGTGGTTCGATCAAAACCTAACTCGCTTGTCAGATTATAATTTTACTCTTCAAATATAACCTCTTTGCTTTGAGGCGGTTTCTGGACTGGTTCACGGTGGAAGGCTGAAAATACTTTTGCTTGAGATGGAACCAAAAAATGCTCTACCGAGAAATGAACCTAAACTGATAACCAGACTGAAATACGGGTCAAACGATTTCTATCAAATTAAAATGCCCTCTTCACTCAATTAAAAGACAGAGTGACATACATCTCATTCAGAAATTCGTCTGAAAATATTCTCAACAAGAATTTGTGAAAAAAAAAAAAAAAAAAAAAAATGACCTGGTTTACCAACGGTTGTATGCTATTGAGGTGTCAACGTTCACGACGGAATATCGAGGTCTCATTCTTAGATGTTGTCGTTGGTTAGAAGGAAACGAAATGTGATTGGAAATCACTTTAATCACACTCTTTGATGGCTCACATTTTTTACAATATTTCGTCGAGGTTCATCACGAAAATCATTATGTAGTAGACTCTCTTTTGAGAAAAAAAAAAATCAATTTGCAATGGAACTCAACATTGTTGAGATCCTTAAAAATCACAATGCATACACAATGGTCGGGGGTGGGGTCACCATGTCACATATTGAACACCTTGTCAGCAGCAGGTCCAAACAAATACCCAACCGCAAATGTGATGAAACAGATGAATACCAAAAAGTAGTCTTTAAAAATAAGAAGACAAAGAAGAAGGATATACCCAATTAATAGAAGCTTAACTATTATAAGAAGATTCCCTGTCTAACAACAGACCCTTATGTTACTTACCATCTTAATTGGTCAATCGAATACATGAACCCCCCCCCCCCACATAAACCTGCAACAATACATCCATTTAAAAGTAAAAAATTGTGTGATTTTCTTTTCGAACAATTTGCAGACTTGTATTTAATGGTGTTCAAAATAGAGTGGCATTACATAACATAAAGGGTATTTTTGTATACACTTTTTCTACATTTTCCCCTTCTTTCTCAGGGTGATGAGCAATACTGGACAAACTGGAAACAGAAGCAAAAGGTAACGAACTTTTTTTAGTTTGAAACATCCTTGTTGCACAAGTCACAAATATTAACATACAAAATAGTAAATAATTAATTTGTGAAATCACGATGTAAGGTTTAATCAAAGTTGTTGATACAATTTCTGAGTGGGTGACACGTGCAAGCACTTAGTCCTGATTTCAAAATTGATTCAAAGTCGTATTTTATTGGAAAAACATTCTTATTTATATTGGCTTAAACTAAAGCATCTTTGCTTGTGTCAAAGTACGTCCAGCTTAATAAAACGTAAAGGGGCTCTTTTTTTTTTTTTTTTTTTTTTTTTTTAAACGAACCACCAAGCCACTGTATGCAATTCTTCACATGTAGAAATCAAACAAGAACTTATAATGCAGAACAGCAATGCTGAAGCACGCTGAAATATTGGCCATGGAATGATTAAAGTCAAATATTTGGACACTGGAAAAAAAAGAGACTAGAAAGGATGGTTTTCGATTGAGCACCGACTTGTTACGGGTATAAATAGAGCCATGTGCGGGTACCATACGGTCTGATTGAAAACCCATGGAAATATTACACCAGTTGCGACCGGGCGAGCGTATCATTGCAATTATTGCATTGGAAAGCACCACTTTGCTTTATTAAAGCAAAGGGCACCGATCACGTATTCGGTTTCGACTCGAACTGACTCATGATACCATCGAGTCAATATCAGATCAAAAAAGAAAAGAAAAAAAAAGACGAAATCGATACAAAAAATACTCATTAAAAAATAAACCTAGAGTATATTTGATATTAAATTCAAATTTGGTCGACTGCATGCCCTGCGGTAAAGGTTCGCTGTGAAGTAGGTTCGTCGCAATATGGTATTGAGCCTCTTGCATTAAACATCCCTTGATCATGTTGCTCACCACAATGGCGATACGAGGATTCAAGTCAGATGCATGGCAATCCAAGATTAGGGAGATCGAGGAGCTTAAGACGGTGTTTTGCATACAAGGCGAGAGAGTAGAGAAAGGAAGAGGGATAGAGACAGTGAGACAGAGAGCATCTTCTGACGAAGACATATCTGGACGACAGTCCCCAGGAGAACCAAGCGGCTTACGTATGGACGATTCCGCTTCGTGTACCCCTTACGCGGTTTCCCTGTTCTCCTAATTAGCGCTGCATGAAAAATTCATTGTGCGGGTCTTTCATGGGAAAGGCCGGCCGGCAGTCGCTGGCCTTGGGGTCCCCCGTTCAATTCCCCTGCTTTCCCCCTTAAATCCTCACTGCTTCCCCCGAAATGATGGACACATTACTATGAGTTTGTTGGACACATTGAAGATTTGTATCAGAGTAGATCAGGTTGGCGGTAATTGTAAATTAGACTAGGGAATTGTTGGCTAAACAGAAACCAAATCTGGAATAGTAGAATGTATTTCGTAATTATTGATGAGCTTCCATGTCATTCAAACTAAAGTTTGAAATAATTTATGACGGTGTTCTTGTGGTGTTATTTTGGTGCTGTATAGCTCGATGTCTAAGTGTTTTGTTGGCGTTCTGAGGGAGAATTCCATTGGAGCTGGAGCTAGCATGGTGTAGACGTTTTTCGTGAGTAAAGTAAAGTCAAATACTATAAGCTTATCCGTTGCTTTAAAGGCACACACTATTTTTTAATTACTCAGACATATTTTTTAGCAGAAAACTTACTTAGTGAACGAGCAATGGAGAGTTGTTGATAGTGAAACACATTGTGAGAAATGGCTCCTGAAGTAACGTAGTTTTTTAGAAAGAGGTTAGTTTGCTGAAGATTTGTATTATGCGTCTGAAAGCACACACATTAACGTGGAACAATGGTTTCCTTTCTTTAATTATTCTCATGCAACTTCGATGATCAATCGAGTAAAATTGTCCACATAGTTGTTTGTGCACATGTTGAGATACACCAAGTGAGAATACTGGTCTTTGACAGTTGTCAAAGGTGTCCAGTGCCTTTAAGTGGTTGGGTGGATGTAGTTTGATGGGATCCAAACCTCATCTCGTTTTACAATACTTTTGTCTACGCCACTTTTCTCATAACCCACATTTAATATCATGTGTATTCCCCAGACTGCTTTATATGAGAATCACATCTGACTCACACATTTCCCCCAGAGTCGCCAGCCTGTGAAATCGCAAGCGCCTATACGCCGCCGATTTTTCTCGCAGATAATTTTTAAAGATGTTCTAAATTTGTTGGAAAGGCTCTGTCCCAAAACCCTGTAATTAATCACTCGGAAATGTTTCCGGGATATTTACTCGCTCTGGTTCCAGTTGAGTAAGACATTTTGTTGTCAAGTGGTAAAAAGTATGTCACTTATTGACCAAACCACGAGCTAATGGGTTAATCGGACGAGACACTTCAAGAAAACCCTGCAATTTCGCTCAGTTATTAACACGTCTGTCGTAATAACCCACCATTACATATTTTTTAGTATCTGTTAAACTTTGCACCTTGTAAGAGGGGAAGGTTTACAAGGAGGATGGAAAACCCGATATAATCATGACCAAAGATCACGACTTGTTCAGTGTTTTTTTTCTCTCTCTCCCATCTTAAAGCTTGAATCGATCCCCATAGGAAATGACAAAAGTGCATCTCCTTTCCCCGGTTGCAATTAACAGCGGCAATATATAAAGGAACGAATCGCATCCATCAAGCATCAATGGGTGTAGAAACCACAGTGTTTGCCACAGTGTTTATCTCGGTGTCTGCTCACCCATCCCTCAACCTATCTGTCACAATCTCTCTCGTATATATGAGTAAGAAAAAGGGTGAATGGAATTCCTCATTGTATGGCAACAAGATTGATGTGGACCTGTCCGGTTCGCTAGGAGGCCGCTGAGCAAACTAAATATCTTGGTCTGTGCCAACAAAACCGAACGGGCCGTACTATCTACCCTCTTGATGACCACGCCGGGCTGACGAGCCGCATAGACCCGCTGCAGCTTCCTACTGATGCTAAGACTGTCATCAGCAAACTCGGACTATTTACTCTGTTTGATTAAAGAAACGCTCGTCGACTCGCTTCTCGGGCTAGCGTCAAAATTTCTACCCTGGGTCCTCAGTGAGCAGAGAACTTTGCTCCCGGCTCTACACCATTAACCATTGCTTCCTTGACGTTTTCAATGTAACTTGACACATTTTAAAGACATGCTTGTGTCTTCGGGGGACATTATGAATTCAAAAACATCCGCCCATTTTTCTTGAATGCCAAATTGCGTAAGAGGTGAGTATGGAATTATCATAAAAATTGCGAACAATGCCGTGCTGTTTAGCATCTGCGTGGCGGAGAAACACGTCACTCAGAAATGGGGGCAAAAATTAACTACGTTCGACGTAATAACTCTAATTACCGAACACACAGTGCTTCAATGTAGAAATATATAAAAAAGCACTGTTATTGCAGTGAAACTCAACTGCTTATTTTCAAACTGTTGAAATACACAATTAAATATTACCACGGCAGTCTGTAAAAAAAAAAAAATAAATAAAATGTTTTGCTTACCAAACAAAACGACTCTTGACATAATTTCAAGAGATGACATAATAGTGACGCGTCGGTATCTAGTTAATGGCGTAGTACA
The DNA here is from genome assembly GCF_902459465.1 of Asterias rubens. Taxonomy (NCBI): domain Eukaryota; kingdom Metazoa; phylum Echinodermata; class Asteroidea; order Forcipulatida; family Asteriidae; genus Asterias; species Asterias rubens. The sequence continues at coordinate 13,025,458 of NC_047073.1, read as the reverse complement.
ACAGACTGAATTCAATTATAACAACAATCCAAACCACTTAATTAATTAAAATAATCAACATCTAAAACTTAAGCATTTCATTTTTATAAACATAAACTACCAGCAAAAGGAGCCTTGCTTCAAGATTTCTTTTGATAGATTCGCGTCAAAGCAGAGCTTTTTTAAAGCACAAAATGAATAGAATATTTTTTGTTTGAAAAGTGCCTTTGCCTCGCTGTTCTCAATGCTTTTACTCCATCAAAGATGCGCCCCAATTGTATTATACATATTGAAGAAGAAGAAGAAGAAAAAACCACCACAAAGACGTAACAAAATTAAGGTGATTTATTTATTTATTGACAAAGTGCTTTTACCTGGAATTTCATTAGAAGGAGCCGAAAGATTGTTCGTTCATTGGTTGCTGTTTTCTCCTTCCAAATAGTAATATCAATTATGGACAATAATTTAAATGTCTTCCAATTACGCACGAAGAATATTCTGAATTTCAGCCATTGGTTTTTACACCTGTCAATGATTAACTAGGCTTGGACAAAATACACTTTGCGAAAGGAAAAATTACAAATGTTCACATTTTTGTACAAAATTATTAAAAGAGCAAAAAAAAAAACCCCAAAACACCCCAAATTTTTTTTATTTGAATGAACGTCATTACTAGTGCAGCATAAACAACCTAGTTAGACAGTTAACCACAAATCAATGTCATAAAAATACGTGTTAACATGCTAAAATAATGTTCGTCTCATGATCAGTGAGACGACAATTATTTTCATGACAATGTTTTACTCATATTTCAAAAACTACAGCACCTCAGTATCTAGTTTTTTCAGGGAAGCTTTCTACCATTATTATCTTCAAACTGTGTAAGTTTAGTGTAATTATGCGGACATTGTGTGCTTTTGCCCTACAAAAAGTACCCAGAGCCTTTAATTCAAAACTGATGTATCGATTATAATACCACTGACCTTACCTCTTATTAGTTGAGATCATTGTTTGTATATTGGTTAATCAGAATAATTGTAATTGACTTTGGCAGTGGTGTGAGCAGGGATTCATTATAGGGTATTGGCAGACAATTGTGAAGTTAATATGTAGTCAATAACAAAATTGGGCAGATTTTCGGTAAAATACAAAACTGATTTATCGTCTACAATACTACTGACTTAAAATTTAGTTGAAACCAAAGCAATATATTCATAAATCAGAATAATTGTAAATGACTTTGGCAGTAGTGTGAGCAGGTTTTCATTCGGGTATGACAGACAATGGTGTGCAGGTAAAATACAAAACTCATGAATCAGTAACAATATTACTGACCTTACCTATTATCAATTTGAAAACAAAAAAATATAAATATTTATTAATAAATCAGAATAATGGTATTAAAATGACTTTGGCAGGAGTGTTTAGTTATTCATTAGGGTAGTATACATTCAATGGTGAAGTTAGTATGTAATCAACAACAAAATGTGGCCGATTGTTAGTATAAAACTGATTTATGGATTATAATTTTTCTGACCTTACCTTGGGGAATATAAGTCATGTTCCTCCGCGGAGCTCTCTGATGTGATGAAGGGAGGATGGTTTGTGGACGAAGACGTTTCTGGATATTTTTTTAGACTCTGAGTTGTGGTCGTGTGAACCCTTCACTACGTGTATTCTCAAGCAATAACATCAATTAACTGTATTATTAACCCGAGAATACCCGTAATCAAGAGATCTTCATCGTGTCCTCGTCCTCACTGCATCCCTCACTCCCCCCACTCCTCATCAGGGGATCGGCTGTCAGTGGGGTTACGAGGACGCATCAATCTTACGGGTACCCTGTCGCCTCTCTCTCCCCGTCACACCGAACTCCACCCCGAGGAAAAAAACCTGAGAAATTAGCTGCAAGCTTGTGGGAGAATAACTCACATCCATGTTTTGTGGATCATTGTGAGAGTATGCTTGCTTACGCATAATGGAAGTGATAGTGCATACATCTTTCTCTCTCTCAACCCATGCTAGCGGTTTGACTTCAGATAAATTAGCTGCAAGCTTGTGAGAGAACACCGCATCCGTGCTTTGTGAATCTATTTGAGTGTTTGCTTGCGATGCATAATGACAGTGGTTGAGAACGTAGTGGATCTCTCCCAACCCATAGTCTGACTTCATTACTGGCAGTGATTCCATGCTTGTCAATCTCAACCAATCGTAATTAGTGAGAGCCAGTATTATGCGCTGTTTTTTTCTCTTTCTGCTCGTTCCACTGTGCGCTTAACGAGGAAACCCGTCATTTATATTTTCTAATGGCCATTGGGTTTTTAGTACTCGGAGTTTTTATTTTAAAGGAATAATTAGTGGGGATGAACTCCGGGTGTTACCGGTGAAATCACAGTACGTTCACTCTGCTTAATGAGTATAACAATATGTTGGAGGTTATATTTATATCGATAAGCAATATTTTGTGTAAAATATGGCATTAATATCACCAATAAAACACATTACCTTAATGCAGTGTGCACGTAGATAGTCCACTGCAAGCTGCAAATCGTAGATGCTAACGCTTCCATATGGATCATATGAACTGACACGTGCAAAACCTGTCGATGGCAGTGCAGTAGGGTATCGATCAGAAAATAGCTTTCCCTTACGGATGCAAAAAATTATGCGCCTGTCAAGAGAGGAGACAGTCCCCCTTCGGCTGTGAGAGCCAGAGACGTACGTGCTGGGCGCGACGGAGCGAGCATAGTGAAGAAGTAGAAGATAGAAGAAAGAGAAAAGATGATGATGGTACGATAGGGAAAAGCAACAGACCTCACCTGTAACGATGCATTATGTGCTTGAAGCTCTCCGTTGCGTAGCGTGCTGGGCTTTGGCACAACCGACAGCTTCATTATGACGTCGATGAGAAGACTAGAGTACAACATCAGGTGGTTGTGCAGATGTGTAGTGGATGGGGGTGCATACTGTCTCCAGCTACGGGTAAAACCCTAACAGATGGTACCACCCAAAGAGTAGCAAAACACTCCAATACAGGTGGAAGCCCTTTCATCTCCTTCTCGAACACACTGATGAATAAAATTAAAAGGACAGATCTTCCTGCAAATGGGGATAGTTTGTTGGCTTATGGTGTGTTAAAACATCTAAGTCTTTCACATAAAATGCAATACTTGGCTCAGCAGTGTTTGCTGTGTGATGTGGCGTGTTCCTTGTTTTACGCACTGCCGTTGACTGAGTACCGACGCGTAACGTACGCACGGGCTAAGTGCAAGTCGTAAGATAAATTGTTGTTGAAAAGCAGTCGGCGACGGAATATTTAACACTGGCCATTTATTTTCTTCCCCCGTCGAAAAAAAAAGCGACGACTCGTAGACACGCCCATTTTCTCAAAATCTTGCAAAACTGATTTCTTTATGTGTAAAAGATCGTGACTGAGTGAATGAGCGTGTGTGGCGAGGGGAAGGATGCCCGTGGCTCGAGTGAGCGACGGGGAGCCACCATTGGATGCTGGGGTCCGATGTTGGAATGCAGCGGGGTAAAACCACTGCACATCATTGAAATATATTTGCATTGACACACGCGCTCACCTGTCAAACTCAGGAAGCCCGCCTATATTTCCTAGAGCTGCTTCGGCAGAGAGAATACTGTTTAATATTTTTTTCTGGTAAGCAAAAATGAGCAGGATACTAAATCACGCATTGATATGTAGTTTGACTGGGAACCTCATTTAATAAGCGTATTTATGCTTAACTTCTTTTTGTGCTTAAGCAGCTATATGTAAAAGGGCACATATTGTAATGTCGGTCGTGTAGTTCATGATGCGGCGACTGACCGTCGAGAATTGGGGCAAACAGAGCGAGGCTTTGATTCGACAAAGAAGGGTTCATCTACGATCGAACATGAACAAAAGCTATACTCAGTCCATTCCACACAATACAGTGAGGAATTCTGAAAGTCTTTCCGTCACCATCTGCACGTTCTCCAACAAACGCAAGCCAGGTGACACTATTAATTTTTTGGTTACAAATATTATGCAGAAATCACAAGAAATAGATATTGTAAAGTTACAATGCCATTATAGTTTGTCATATTTCAAAATTGTCAAAATTTACCTTTTTACCCTTAGTAGGTAATATTTACTCATTGTTGGTATTTTATGATCGTATAAATAATATGCTTTATTGTATACATGTTGTCTTCACAGCTATCTTAAATTTTGTATTAAAGGCAGTGGACACTATTGGTAATTACTAAAAATAATTATGAGCATAAAACATTTCTTGGTAACGAGTAATGGGGAGAGGTTGATGGTATAAAGCATTGTGAGAAACGGCTCCCTCTGAAGTGCTATAGTTTTCGAGAAAAAAGGTAATTTTCCACGAATTTGATTTCGAGACCTCAGGTTTAGAATTTGACGTCTCGAAATCAACCATCTAAATGCACACAACTTCGTGTGACAAGGGTGTTTTTTCTTTCATTATTATCTCGCAACTTCGACGACCAAGTGAGCTCAAATTTTCACAGGTTTATTATTTTACGCACATGTTAAGATACACCAAATGAGAAGACTGGTCTTTGACAATTACCAATAGTGTCCACTGATTTTACAGAATGATGTTACATTTGAATAAAGAATGTTATTTGGTTTACCCAACATAACAAATGTATGCATATTATTTGTTTCACAAAAACAGTATAGTTCTTACACAATGTTGTAAGGGTAAATAACGGAACTTAATTCATGGTTCACTGGTACTTCTTGTAAGCAAATTTTATGCCGCCATTTGAGCTTGGATTGGCATTTGAAGACCCTCCAAATCACCATGTACTATCTTTTATATATATTGAAAACAAAATGAACACAAAATGTTGATATTGTATATTTATTTGGTTAGTTTGACAATTGAACGTTAGAAGATTGCAAAATAATCGTACATACAAACTGTTAAGGTTAAAAAAGTAATGGTGTTTAATAGTACTTAATAATGATAACATCATGTAACAATACAAAATCATAATTTCTATAATTGATGACAAGCATAACTCTGTGTTTTTATTTCCGTTTACATTCTATCTGTCATTGCCTAATCATTGGATAAAAACCCCACATGGTGTTTAGTGGGCTTGAAATACGACAGCTAATAACTGCCCCGTGTAACCATGGCGTAACTTGGGTAACCTATTGCTCAGAGTCCCCCTCAAGCACAGCACTCAGGACTAAGATGACCGGTCCAGCTTTACCCTTTAAATGTGTTGTCTTCAATCGCTGTGTGGTTGTCTCAATGTGGCGTGGGTACGACGCCCTACTTTAGATCAAAGTCAGAGGCATCAGTAAGGCGTTATAAAGACACACCATCAAAGAGAACCCCATCATAACCGGCTGCTTATATTGTGTTAAATAATGCAGCCCTGAGGTTTTTCCACACTAAACCAACTGGCAGCTAAGCATACATTGCTGATGAATTGCGCGGTAGTTACTTGCCCACCTAAGGTTAAAGTCCGGTATTGGTGTCTCTGTCTGTCGTGTTCCTTGCGTACTAGAGCAGTTGCGAATACACGTTTAAAGGCTATTGAAAGGGGTACATACTATGAAATAAGCCATCAAGCAAGCAATGGATTTGCTTCATTGATTTGTCTTGATGAAAGTCTGACTGCCGCAAATACATAAAATGAATGTGATTTCCTTATTATTGCCGTATTTGCAGTGACCGATCCAACATATTACTTTAGTTTGTAGACCAGTTAACATGTTGTTGACAACAAGAGTGTATGGACATTCCATCCCCCATCGCATTTCCTGGCTGGCAAATTACTATACACTTGTCATAATAATTAGTTAACATTGCGTAATACTATTAAAGCAGGTGAACAATTTATGAGATGTGCCCCTTTTCTTCATATTCTTGATACAAGGCAGATAGTGCCATCTCAATGAAATACAATTGTTTTAATGTGTTCTTTCCATTGAGATGTGCACACATCTCAAGTCCAGGCTATAGGTAAGTGCAGTAGTCCAGGCTATGTAGCATGTGGTGGCATGGGTCAGATGGCCTATACACGTAAGAGAAGATATAGTTACGTTTTGTGTTATGTTTTGAATTCATTCTACCATTGACAGAGTGAAAATTGAGCGGGCTATTTTGAAAATGATTAAAGACCACGCGGTCTCAGATGTAGCAATGTTTGAAAAGATTTTACAAGGGACCGGCCATGGACACTCCTCAAAATACTGTCCTTTCACAAGAGGTAAATCTTTGTAAAGTTTTACAACCAAGTAACCCTTGTTAAATTCTTCTCGTGTAAAAGGTTTTTTCTCCCAACATCAATGTTTCAAACCACAGTCTCTCAAAAAAATGATTTATATCCACCTGGTCACCCTTTAAAGGAAGTGGGTTAAATGGCCCCAGTGACGGTGGCATTTTCTCTCTTTTCCTTACGCCTTCTAATCGCTGCATTTCACGGTACCAGGCCTTTGCTGTGTCCATCGTCTTTGACAGGCCCCTCACGTGAATTCATAACAGCATGCAAGTGAATAATTTCAGCCGCATTAAGACGGCAATATTCGAAGCGCGGAATTAACATATGACGATTCTCATTTATTATATGGAGAATGAAGTAAGTTTGATTCAAGGTGACGTGAGTACCCCCCTTTGTAAGTTTGCAAGTTGCTAATATTTAGAAATCTTCGTTTGAATCAACCGGTCTGTCTTGTTATGTCCAGAAAGCCGAATTGTTAAATGTGGTTGTTCAGTTATTACTTTCTGTAAATCACATAATATATTATGTTTGACATACTTATTCAACATAAGTTGTAGTTTCATCGTTTATAATGTAAAAAAAAGCAAGTTGATGTTGATATCTATGAATTAAAAATGTCTGTATCATCTTTGGTAGGTACTCTTGAAATTATTTTGAAAAACCCTCTAAATGTTATTTGCTGTACAATACAATTCAATTATGATCTTTAACACACAAAGCATATATTATTTTAAACAATTGCCTAAACATTCAGAGTCGGTTTCCAATCCTAAAGGAAAATGAATGCATCTGGGAATACAACGAAGACATTTGTATAAGACACCGAACTCTAAAGGATTGTCATGTACGCAGCCGAAATGAGCAAGGTGCCTAGGGGCTGTCCCTCGGCCATGCATCCAAACGAGGGGGCAAGGGTCTTAATTTACGTTCTACAAAACCTCCAACGGAAAAGGACTGTAATCTGACGGTGTTCGGTCGGATCTCCTCTGCCGGGTAAATCAATGAATTACACGGGTCACGTCACCGGCTTTCCCCGGGGGGCCTGTGCAAGATCCATCATTACATCTCCCCTCTTTTTTTGTCTTGTGTCTATTGCTTAGTTGCGCGAATTAACTGCTGAGAAAGTCAGGCGACAGCCTGAGTCAGTTGATTACCATCAGAGGAAAAAACAAGGGGAAAGAAGAGCGCGTGGGGAGAGTTTTTTTTGTGGGAGATGGTTTGGGAGAAAGGGGCGTGCGTTTTTCCCGCCCGAGCGTTTTTTTTGTTTGTTTCTTCTTCTACATCTTCTTCGTGCTGGCTATTCCCTCATTCCAGGGGCAGGCAATTTGTCGAAACTAATCAGCAGATGTGAGATTTGCGCGGGTAAAAAAGTGCCGTCCCGTGGTGTGGTAGGCTGTTTGTTTAAGACTCTATGCCAGGAATATTATCAGGTGGTGACAGTATTATGTGTATCATAACAGTTGTTCATTGAATCACACGCTCGTCTCTTGGGCTGTTTGCAAAGTTTATATAAGGAGTGTCGGTAACTAGTGCAAATTGAGACCCCGAGATTCGGTTCCACTGTTGCGTACATTTATTTATGTATACACATAGTGTGAGCGTTTATAGAAATTACACCCTGTCTTGACTAAAGAGCCTATTGTTTTCTTTTCAGGCTTTCATTTTATTATTTTTTTTACGAGTTAACACTAAACATGATCACTGTTTAAATACTTAGAAATCACCTAAAACTGTAGCAAAGACCGGCCGGAAAATGGATCTGATTTCAAATTCGGTTGATTTGTTTTGCTCCGAGCGCATGTCATTGCTGAAGACATTCATAACGACCGAAACGTCGGTGCCATTTCCATCAGTACACATCATATCGACCTTTTAACAGAGCAGTGACTGTTAATGGCATGCCTTGCAGGCATCACAGAATAACATGCCTTGCCCAGGTAAACAAAATGCTACTTTAAATTCTCCAAAATATGTTTTCGCTTTCCCTCATCTTTGTTTTATCTTCATGGAAAAGTCGCCCTTCAAATTGAAGTCTAAGAAACGTTTTAGTCCAAGACTCAATAGCATCGATCCATAAAAGCTGTTGATTTTACATATGACTGGGTCCAGCTTAAATTCAGCGTCTCTTCCAACAGCTAATTTATCGACATCATGTCACATGTACACGCTACCGGTGGCTGTAAGATAAAGAGAGTGGCTGAATTATTTACCTCACACAGTAGAATTAAACTTGGGTGCGGAAAACAGCAGCTCAAAAGGGTTTTGATACCTTTTGTAGATCACTTGTTTGCCAATGAGAGGAATCCCTACTCACTGTGAATGAAGATTTATTTAAAATAATTTTACCTGTAGAAGTTTCATCTTCATTAGTCGTCATGTTTTTGGGAAAAAAAACCCCTTAAAATCACCAAGTAAATCCGTTCTACATGCTAAAATGTTTTTTTTTGTAAAATTATTTTATTCAATTCTCAAAAACAGTACGACCTCAGCAAGTAATTTTTTACGGGATGTTTTTTTTACCACCGTTATCTTTAAAACGTGTCAGTGTGTAAATCTGTGGACATTTGTGTTGTTGTGGCCTACAAAAGTACAAGTGTAAAGGCAAAGTGTACATTTTTGGTCTTACTCCTAAATAAATGTAATCCTAAATAAATGTAGATGTATATTCAATAAACCTAACATGTGGACGTTTTTGAGATACCGCCAAAATCCGGAGCGTATCTGTCCACGCATGCAAAGCGTTATGGGGATGCGTTACTGTCGAAAAGATTCGACGTGCTCTCACGAACGCTTCGTCGCGAGCAATCCTTTCGAATGAAATTACTTATCCCGGACCTACTTAAGTTAAATGCACTGGACACTACCGGTAATTACTCAAAATATTTGTTAGTTTAATACTTACTTGCAACGAGCAACGGAGAGCTGTTGAAAGTATAACACATTGTGAGAAATGGCTACCTCTGAAGATTTTGAGAAAGAGGTATTTTCCCAGTCGAATAACAAAACACTTCAACTGGAGCCTTTTATTAGGCCGTATATGCATCTGTAGCACATAAAGTGATGCAACAAGGGACGTTTTTTCTTTCATTATTCTCTGGCAAGCTCGATGACCAACTGAGCCCAAATGTTCACAGGTTTGTTATTTTATGTGTATGTTGGGAAATACACTACTGAGAATACTGGTCTTTCACAAAGGTGTCCAGTGCCTTTAAAGTGTTACATAGTTGGTGTTTGGGTGCGTGCTCAGTTCTGATTCATGGTTGTTGATGGGGTCAAAGGTTATATACCCACAGAGTTGTTTAATTAAGCCTTTCCAGATTTCACTTTCAAATGTCACGTTTGTATTGCCACCTTAGAGAAACAATCCTGCCGCCAAATCGTTCCGAATGTGAGAAGCTAAGAGATGACGTCATTAACATGTCTACGATACAGTAGTTGCCTTTCCGGGGAATTCTAAGGCAAACTTACGCAACAATTAAGCAATTTTAATGGCATATTTCCTTTTAAACAACTTTAATGTGAAAATTTGTTTTTTTAACGAATCAACAATTTCATCGTAATTCGGCCCTAGGGAGTGCACCGGATCGTTCCCGTAATCCGGTCCGGGAGACTACAGGAACACAATGGAGTATTAAACGGAACTCAACTGGATTTGCGAATCAACAATTTCATCGTTAATCCGGCCCTAGGGAGTGCACCGGATCGTTCCCGTAATCCGGTCCGGGAGACTACCGGAACACAATGGAATATTAAACGGAACTCAACTGGGTTTGCGAATAGAAGCAACTGCGAATAGGACATTAGTTCTGAACGTAATCAGATTTCTTCTCACTCTCAATAACTTCTTATCTTTCTAAAGATGAGCTCAGTCTCTCTTGCTCATGGCATTTTTTGCCATTTTCTTGTTTGAATGAATCAAAGGAATAATGGTTCCCTTTGATACTATTATCCACCATAAAGTTTGCAGATTGAATGCAGTTTTGTAACAATATTTGCTGCAGTAATTCTCAAATCCCTTGCCCTGTAATGTCAAAAGACAAAAACGATTTGTATCAACGGATATTGAGTTTGTTCAACTTGAAAAAGGCTTCAAGACACTCGAGTAAATATTCAAGCTATGTTACTTCGAAGACAGCCCTATACAAATGGCGAATTTAACTTAGGCTGTTTTCTCTTTTTTTAATTTCAAGGTTCGAACTTAATCCCTTGATTTAAATTTTAATACTGTATTTTTTTTTAACAAAACCAAATGCATTCTTCGTAATATGAAAAGAGGTGTTAATGTGTTAAAGGCACTGGATGGACACGTTTGGGAGTTGTCAGAGACCATTGTCTCACTTGCTGTTTACCAACATAATTCATAAAATAACAAACTTGTGCAGTTTGGGCTTGATTGGCTCAATCGAAGTTGCAAGAGAACACTGAACTAAATTTGTGCAATTTCATCAAGACACATAATAAAAGGCTATTTGAGTGAGAAATTACCTCTCCATTACTCGTTACCAATTAAGTTTTTGCTCTAACAATTATTTTGAGTAATTACCAATAGTGTCCAGTGCCTTTAAAGGTAGTGATATAAGGTTCGCCTCTACGTTAAGTTCACTTGATACTACACTGCGGTTTAGAATGACGTACCGTGGTATCGCTGTATGCGTCACGCCATGCGATCAAAATAAATCGCAACTCACGATCGTGTGAAAGCTGTGGAAACATGGCATGGTAATTATTACGCGCCCTTTTTGTTTTTGTATTTTGACTGAAAGGCAACCGGTATGTTGTTTGTCAAAGGACTTTGACGTCATTTTGACGTCACTTCATTGTGTGGAGAAATGCTATGGGGGTGGTCATGTAGCTTGTCTAAAGATGGAGAGATATTGAATAGAAGTAAATAATATTAGCAATCCAATCAATGACGGAAATTGCGTAATTTATATATCAATGCATTCTCCTCAAGATTAATTGCAGATGGTTGCTTGGTGAAAGATACTTGACCCTTGAACCTACGGCTAGCCAACTTTTGTTAAAGCACTGAACGCTATTGGTGATTAATCAAACTAATTGTTAACTGTGCGAAATGGCCCCTCTGAAGTCACGTAGTTTTTGAGAAAGAGGTTTATATCTCACTCAAAAGAGAATTCAGCTGAAAGCGGGAAGCCATTTTTTATGCCCCTTAAAGCACACAAAAAAGTGCAACAAGGGTATTTTTTTCATTATTCTCTTGCAAACTCGTTTACCAATTGAGCCCAATTGCACATTATTTTGTTGCTTACATTTTTGATGTTTGTTTTGGGATACACCAAGTTAAAACTTGCTTTGGCAATTACCAAATGTGTCCAGTGCCTTGAAACTACGTCGACGTATCAAGTCGTACCTCGGGATATCAATTGGTTTTTTTATATATTTTTATATGTTTTTATAACCAGAAGTTTTTTTTTCAATTGAACGCCGTTTGTCTGTTGAACACATCCATCTTAGGATAATAAAGCGGGATTAAGAAGGTAACTGCAAACCTTTAGCCGCAGGACCACTTCTTGTTCTTTAAATCACGTCTGAATGTTTTCAAACACAGTCTTTTGATTTATCCCCGCTTGTCAACCATAAACCATTCTCAAACTAAAATCTGCATAATAACGGTCTAAAACGCCTTGAGCCATATCGTTTAAAGCAACATTTTCAATTAATCAGTTTCAAAATATTCAAACTTCTCAGACTTAGTGTATTAATTCAACCACAAAATAAGCTACAATTCACTGACTCAGAAGGATAAATCACCCAAGGCAATCCTTCCCCCGAACAAAAATGAGTTTAAAAAAAAAAAGAGCTGTAAGAAAAACAAGCAGGCCTCTTAAAAAGATAGCGAAGATGTACCCAAGCTAATACATCTTGACTAAACCAGCCTTAGCAACAGAGCACCACTCTCGGTTTAGTCTTTCCCCCTCGCTTCTCCATCTATCTTCATTTCCAGATGAGGCTTAAAACCCCGTAAGACACTTCTCTCTCTTGGCATATAAATGGGAAATCGGGGAAGCAAAGCTCGGCACACAACACTCGGATCAAAGTCTATATAAATCTTCCAGCTAAGTGAAGCCCTAAATTTATGCCCGTGTTATGAGAGAGATGCACTCATTATTAAGGATGAAAAAATGCATGTAAAATTTAGAGAGGGGAAAGAAAATCACGGGGGACGTCTTAACAAATGTACAGTTTTTTTTTCAGTCGACGTATAGATTGGTGAATTACAAGAGTAAATTATCCGGCTATTTCTTTTTAGGGGTTTTAGGGGAAAAGCCTGGGTAAGAACCATCATGAATTATGCATAGCACTCTATGAATAATCATTGCGATTAGAATGTTTGGGTTGGATATATTCCCCATTCTATTTGTCTAAGGGGGTGGAATGAGGTATTCAATACAAAAAATGGTTTACTAAAACATGTCTCGCGGTTAAAAACTGAATTGCACATGTCAACATCATGTTAAAAAAATTACACCAAATAGAAATTTACAAAGAAAAGGATATCAAACAAGAAATTATTATTATAAACATAGAGTAGAGATTTGTGACTGTTATTACGATGCTCATTATCAATTTGATTCTTCTTGGGACATGCGACACATTTTGTGCAAAATCGAGTTGATCGAGGCCGTGTGGGTTCAATAACCTGTTTTCCATTTTTGAGATGGCTGGATGCCAATCTGTTTAATTCAAATATTCTTCATCGATGTAACATCAAACTCCACACGTGAAAAGGCAATGATTCCTAGCAAAGTTAGATTTATGATGAAGACAGGTTTGCGGTTACATACACCATGTGAATATCTCTTTTTGAGATTAGTGTTTGTTCCGAAAACCGACACTATAAGCCAAGAAGAGATATTCACATGTTCTTAGAGCAAACCTCTCTTCGTTATATTTCCACCATGCACAGTTTTTAAATCCTACTTTATAGCGTTTTAGTTTGAACATTCACCTTCCTTATAATTCAGTTCATTTCGATACAGCCACATTTCACCGAATTTAATGGACGAAACATTTATTGAACCCCCCCCCCCCAATTTTTTAAAAGAATTCTACATTATGAATTACAACAGTTTGTCAATAATCGCCGTGTGAATATTCCCGACACGAGCTAGAGCGACTTTCGACAAATCCTAACCCAAATTTACCGGTATAATTTACGATCAGATTGAACCCAAGCCATCAAGTAATGCGGTACATTGCTCTGCATTACACTAACGTGGCTACACGAGGAACCAACTCACAGAGACTGAGGAAACCATTGCTGACTCATGCAATGGGGTTAAGATCTTTATGAAATACATAACTAGAAGTATTGCCCCAACCTTGTTCCGTACTTATTAGAAGCCCAACCCTTGACCTATTTATGCTAGCCAGACCCTGTAACTAGATATAATATACCTCTTAGGTCCGGGTTACATTTACGTCCAGGGGTCGATTTCACAAAGAGTTAGGACTCGTTTAGGTATTAGCTTCATTTAGATCTTGGCTTCATTTAGGTATTGGCTACATTTAAGTATTGGCTTAATTTAGGTATCTATTTCATTTAGGTTCCGACTGCATTTAGGATCTGGCCTCTGTTAGGTCTTTGCTTCATGCATAGGTCATTTAAGTCCATGGGGCTGCACACACGATGCAAGTGTTCAAAATGTAAGAAAATGTGTAAGTGAACGTGTTGTTGATAAGAATTCACCAGTGTTCTGTATATGTTTTCTATTCTTAAAAATAATGATTTCTTATCTTTTGTACAATTTAGCAACTCATCTTTATTAGACTTGCTGGAGTTTCTGTAGAGTTGTCTTCACAGTAATATTCAAGACAAATCATTCTATGTTTAACACGTTTTGAGAATAAGCTACATTAATAAATTTTGCCAAAGCATGTCTTTACAAGACGTAACTCTATTTTATTACGGAAGAATGGGTGAAACTGTGCTCGATTTCTTTGAAATTTTCTTTTCTGTGGGTATTGTTATAATGCGATAAGTCCTTTGTGGAAGGCTGTACAAAGACTATGTTTCTTTACTTTTCAACTGGAACTTTAATGCCTCGAAACAATCTTTAAACGCTTTACAAACTAAATGAGCTGTTCCGTTGAATTTACAACAAACACAGCATTAAGACAAGCACATTATATAAACAACAACAACCGAAATTGGCTCAGTCGCAGAATAGTGAACCGTGCTGTACAATTCCACGATAAATTAAAATGGCTTTTGTTTTACTCCTTATGCATTATACTTTCAACTACCTGTGCATGCCCGCTTGCCCTAACCATTTACCCTCTGGGAGGTGAGCCGTGCACGATTATTGCATCTGTAAATACGCAAAACTGTCTGCAGAGCCGGACCCCTGCAAACCGGCAATTCATTGCTTCGATTTCCAATAAACCCCAAGACCACGGCAACTTTCTTAAATGCAATGAAATAATGCATTTTCCCTTTCTCTCTGTGTTTGAGGCCGGTTCGCCTCCTCTTGCGTGAAATAGTCATTATCATCTGTTGGGATGCGACTCTGCAATTTGATTTGCTTTTAAATTGAACTGGACATGAGGAAGATGGTTGTTGTGACAGCCGCTTTTCCCTTTTCGACTCTCTGAGGGAGTTAAACGGTCTAGTGATCCAGTGGGGTTCAAGATGCTGCTTTTATAAAGCGTCTGGTGAAGACATCGGGAAAGGGACAAGACATTTTGGATGCCGCCATTTGTTGTGTGCATAATAAAACAAACTGCTCTTTGTCTGTGAAGACGTCCATGAATTCATTGATTACAAAACAATATCAGGCAGAGAAATGACTTCTTTATTTATGTATCAACTGTAGAGAAACATCTTGAACAAGAAAGTATTGGATCACAATCAAGTTGCAGACAATAGCAGCCCATCCAATTTAGTTGACACAAATCATATCTAAATTGAAATAAGAAATATATAACAGTATTTGTTTTAATTAAGTTATAATTTAAAATAGTAGTAATTTAAGTAAAGCGCACATAATGGTGCACTAGAATGGCACCCAAGGCGCAGAAAAATATACACCACTAACATCTCAAAAACAAACAGTAAACAAATTAAAGTAACAAACAATAATAAATCAACAAATCAAGTGACAAATGCAAATTTGTAAGTATTGATTGTAATTATATTTCAAGACAACTGGATGATCGAAAGTAATGCTTTCCTAACAAAAAGTGATATTAAATACTTCTGAAATTATTTAAATTGAATTGGAAATAGCCGGTGGAAAAGATTGAACTGAACTGCGGAATATTTTTGTGTTACAAATAATGCTCTACCCTACTTCATTGCATTTTTTGTTAAACTAATTTTGTTGACACCCCCACCCTGAAAAGCAAACATACTGTTACAACAAATACAACAAATATCACTAATTTTAATTCTAACACAAATTAATGGTTGAGATTTAAGTGAATATGAAATGATTAGGTAAGCCCATATCGTTAGGCTGTTATAAAACTTTATAAAGGGGATGTTGTGTTCGCATGATGTGGTCTCATGTCACCGCCTGGACGTCTTTACTGCATAGAAAAGGTTAGAGCCATTTACACACAAATCTTGAATACTTGACTTTGGAGAGAAAGCTAAGAGGTTTATCAGATGGAATTGACAGGTCACTTTGAATTTTTGAGGCGATTTTCAGGTGACAGACCTGTATTTAGAAACGGAAAAAAAAATACATAGCTAAATTTTAGTAATCATCTTCTTGATGTGTTCATTTTCGGTACCATATGAAGACCAAAGAAAAGAAAAGTTAATAAAATGACTCCACATGGGATTTCTAAAGACGGGGTGCTCCAATAGGAAATTGTGTTCAATGTCTCTGTGAAACTGTTCACTGCACGGTAAAAAAGAAAGAACAAAACGATGCTCCACAAGGATGCATTTTTGAGAATGTGTGTACACAAAATGTTTGTGTTCTGGTTCTGGTTCTGGTTCTGGTGGTTTACTGCACAATCTCCACATATCTGGATGTACACGTGCAGGTGACTGAGCAGCAATGATTTACATGAAGTGAGCCCCCCCCCCCCCCGATGATGTTACCCATATCCATAGCTTGAAGTTTATTCTTAAAAATACTAATAGTTGGTGCGTCGCGAATATCCTGTGGTGTTTTTATGGTGTCGTAGCTTTTACACACATTGAACTTGAATTCCACTTCGCCCCGTTGTGATGTTGTAAGCCCGCGTATTTTTAACGTTGACAAATATTTGCTGAACACTGTATGGGGGCGAAGGGTGGAACACAAAATGTTTCAAGACGCTGTGATCTGAATAAATGTGGATCTTTGTTTCACGGCTTATTCTGACGCTCTTGAAGCAAGTAGGAGAAGTTTGAAATGAGCAAATGGTGTATCTAATGTAGCCTTCGTATGTTGGTTATCTGTTAATTCTCTGCTCTACTTGTATTTTAATAAGCCATGTGCCTCCCACATCAGTAGTTGACACACACTTTAATACATTTTTAACGTTTTTGATTGAAACTTGGTATTAATCAGCCTTTTTGCTTCGAGGATAAGTTTTAATAAACCAGTTTGTATATATCTATCTAATCTATCTAAATATTTCATACAGAGTTCGTTAGCTCTCCAGCTGATTGGCTGTTTTTCTTGTTGCTTGATATGTTTTAGTGCTTGTGTTGTTTCGTCTCCAGCTGTCGTATTGTCAAACACTTCTTGCAATGTTCGGCGTCTCCGCTGATTACCGTATGTCTTCTTGCTCTGTTTATTTACCCTTTGGTGAATGTTTTCTCTGTAGTTTTGTACACCTCTTTCATGTTTGTTTGTTTGTCTCCTCGGCTGTCTGTCTGTCTGTCTGTCTGTCTGTCTTTGAGGTCTGTGTTGATCTAGCCTCTCAGTGCCTGTCGTTTTGTCAGTTTAACCTACCCTTTAAGGATCTTCATTATGGCACTATCTTTCACTGGTCTTTTCCCATTAGATTGCGGTCCATCTCAGCCGTTAACAGACCCGCCATGGATTATTTGCCAGCAGAAAAAAATGTGGCTGTTTATACATCGGGCAACTTTTTGTCCCCCTCTTTATTTTCCCTTTCTCTCTCTCTCTCTCTCTCTCTCTCTCTCTCCCTCTCTCTCTCTCTCTTTCTCTCTCTCTCTCTCCGTCGCTCCGACGGGAGAATAAAATCCTACAGTTAAATCGATCGTCTCTGAACAGCATTGACTTTACGTCGCTCACCGGCTCGGACGTTCCGGTGTCGCTGAGGTCCGGTTCGAGACCGTAGTCGATATCTCCGAGTTAGAGCATCCCCCTGAGTGCCGAGGGGAACCTGTCATAAAGACGGTGTTACCTCCCTCGCGTAGGGCTCAAATTCACCCGGACCGGGCCTGGTTCGAAATCAGATTGCAGTCACAGGGGACACGTCAGGCGAAGACGGAGTGAACAATTCATATCGAGTTATTGCTCATGATTCGCTATCATGTGTATTCCTTTGGCTGGTGGTTCCTTGAAACAAGATGACAGTTTTGGGAATTATAGGGACGGTGGCTGCTATAATGAGGTGTCATTCAATATGCTTAGAGCGAGATCCGAGTTTATTTTAGCAACATGGAAATTTCATTATACATAAACATCAATAATTCTTATAATTCACTGCTAGTTTGTTCAAGCACAATTGAAACAAGGGCATTTTTTTGACTTGTAAACTATGACAGGAACAGAACTATAGTCAAAATAATATTATGCGAGCAACGCATCAAACCATTTAAAGGCATTGGACACTATTGGTAATTATTAGCATAAAACCTGACTTTGTAACGAGTAGTGGGGAGAGGTTGATAGTATAAAACATTGTGAGAAACGGCTCCCTCTGAAGTGCCATAGTTTTCCAGAAAGAAGTAATTTTCCACGAATTTGATTTCGAGACCTCAGAATTTGAATTTGAGGTCTCGAAATCAAGCATCTGAAAGCACACAACTTCGTGTGTAAAGGTTTTTTATTTTTTAATTCGCAACTTCGACGACCGATTAAGCTCAAATTTTCACAGGTTTGTTATTTTATGTTGAGATATATGTTATCATATGTTGAGATACACCTACTACGCGTCTGTGAAGGCTAGTCTTTGACAATTACCAATAGTGTGCAGTGTCTAAGCAAATAATGTTGGTAAGCAGAGCCTTAACATTGTGCTATCAAAATAACCAACGGCAAAAGTAAAGAAAAAAGAAGAATTTATTTTGTAACCATGGCACAACCAAATGTATGAGTCTAATTATTTTCTTTTCGGTTTTTTTACCACATAATTACCCCTCTCGAGAGTCAAGACGTCGATAATTATAATAATTAGGAAGTCATCAAAATCGGAATCAGTATGGGAAAAAAAATATAAAAAAAATTCACAAACTGAAAAAACAACCTCCCTACTGATTTCTCCACAGTGCATCGAGAGCTTTGAGACCAGAGTGTCCAGCTCCGATAATCTAACTCATTAACTCGCAGTGGCTTCCAGATTTGGCGATGGGTTGGGGGAGGGGGGGACGGGCTTAGCCAATTACCTTTTTAATCAGGTGCTTGCAGACGACAGTCGGATTATCATTACCAAGATAATGAGCACCCAGTCATTTTGCTGAATGAAAATAATAGGCGAGGGGGAAAACAACTTTAATTTTAGTTGTCTTCTTCTTCGTCTTGAGAGATAGATGAAGGATATGGTTAGTGATCATTAATGGGATTTGACGATGGAATGATAATTAATAAGGCCTTATATTCAGCGCAGTCCCATAGGCTTTCTTTGTCCATATGGACGGAGTCACGCGCCTTCGTCACAATGCATTTTTTAAGGATTGCAACCCTGGCTTATCCAAGCCTAAATGTAGCCCTGCCCTGAACGCAACTTATTTTTCTGTAGTAAAGAATTGCCATTCTCAAAAGATATTCCAGACTTTATTTGTAAGGATTCCCTTTTTGGTAAATCGATTTGGACGACAAATTCCCCATTGAAAAGCAGTACGAGCGGCAATCGTAAGTGTAGTTTGGGACACCAAAGTTGTACATTCAGAACCGAGTTATCTTAAAGGCACTGAACACTTTTGGTAGTTACTCATAATAGTTATCAGCATAAAAGCTTAACGGGCAACAGAGAAACGTCAACCTCTGAGGGACTTTTTTTTTTTTTTTTTTTTTTAAAGATGTAATTTCTCACTCAAATAATTTGAATACGATAAAAGACTTAAGGCATATAAAGCCCTTTTTAGGCATTTGAAAGAATACACCATTATGTAACGGGGGGGGGGGGTCATTATTCTCTTAAAACTTCGTCGACCAGTTGAGTCTAAATTTTTACAGATTTGTTATTTTATGCATTATGTTTGGGATAAACCGAGTGACAATACTGGGTTGTGACAACTAACAAAGGTTTCCAGTGCCTTTAAAGGTTCAGGGCTACATTTAGGTTCTACACATGCGGATGAACATAATAGAATTCATGCATCTCATTGCGATGTGTGTTTTGATCTTAAAGGTGCGCTATAGACGTGCTGCCTGAACAAAAGGCACTAGTCAACAACTAAGCAGGTACAAATGGACAAATTAACGAGAATTTCAGTTTTAACAACACAAGTTAATACATCTTAAAAACATTCAATCTGTTGGTAATACATGTGACTGGATAAAGTGAATTACTAAAATGTTAAAAATGCAATCTGATCTAAAATACAAAATATTATTAACATAACTAATCATTAGAGGTTAAAGACACTATTGGTAATTGTCAAAGACTTGTTGTCACAGTTGGTGTATCTCAACATATGCATAACATAACAAACCTGTGAAAATTTGAACTCAATCGGTCCTCGAAGTTGCGAGATATTAATGAAAAAAAAACACCCTTGTCGCACCATGGTCACAAGACGTTGTGTGCTTTCAGATGGTTGATTTCGAGACCTCAAATTCTAAATCTGAGTTCTCGAAATCAAGTTCGTCACTTCAGAGGGAGCTGTTTCTCACAATGTTTTATACTACCAACCTCTCCCCATTACTTGTAATCAAGAATTGTTTTATGATAATAATTATTTTGAGTAATTACCAATAGTGTCCACTGCCTTTAACCATTGACCTCTGAAGTCAAGGTTCCCTGAATCAGACGCATAAAGTGGTTGACAAAACTGACTTTGATGGGGGTCTTGTTTCTAAGAGGAACACAGCTTAGAGGAAGAACGTTTTCTCTAAAGGCATTTTCACACTGTCCAAAATCTCGGGGTCGGAACCGGTTCCGAACCGGAGATTCTGTTCAACCCGTTTCACAATGTAAACATTTCAATCCGCCTCCGATCCGGGTAGCATGCTGTAGCCGGATTGAAATCAACCCCAGCAGGGACCAGGGTTGAAAATCTCAATCCGGATCGAAATTGCACTTCTCGGCCTGAACCGTTATACTTTGCAAGCACTAGCCGGTTCATGTAAAGACCAATGTGAATGTTGCTTATCTCTGATCCGTGTCAAAAAGAAGCGAGATTGAACCGGAGAGGACCTGTGTAGGTTTGAACGTGGTTCAAAATGGAAGTAGTGTGAAAAGACATTAATTTGCTAGTCGTGGAAAGGGCAACCAACTCATTTCAACAAAGATTTGTAATTGTTTGGTCTGATCCGAATTATCACACCTGTTGTTGTTGATTATCATGATTATTGGTAAAAAAATAATTGACAATGTTGATAAGAGTATTTGGTGATGTTTTCCTAAAGCATTGTTATAATTGTTGTCGCTGTTGATACTGTTATTTGTTGTTGTTGTAGTTGT